>NW_002475994.1:0-13549 GCF_000189635.1 Tetrahymena thermophila SB210
TTTATGTTTAAAATTTAGTAACTATGTCTTTTTATCTGATAAAGAGTGTTGAGAAAAACAATTTTTATGAAGAATTCACTTTAAGTAAATATTAGAAAGTAGCAGTAATTTGAGTGTTTGCAGGAATTAGTTGCTTTAAAATTACTAAAGTGGTACTCTTTTAACTGTTAGCATTATCGACAATACTATTAACTGCTTAAAGGTTATTTTAATCTAAGCTAGGCGAAGATAATATACTCCAAGCGAAGCTTTTGAACCCTCTTTAAGCATCATTTATAATATTTGCTAGTGAAAAAATGATGTCATAGCAATTATTTTGAGTTTTACTGAATTAAATAGTAACTTAAGGCTGTTGAGTATCACTCCTTTACTGCTGAACTTTGGTCAAGTAAAATGTGTCTATTAAGAAAGTGCTACTAATTTGATAACTCAGAACATTTGAAATGAATGAGAGATTATCGTTTTCCATAATTTAAGCATCATTACCTATTAATAAGAATATATTTAATTTTTTCAAAAAATTATAGTTAAATTTACCTAGTTAAATTTTGATTTTAGTATCTTGTATAGAGCAATTTGGAAGATTGCCAAGAAGTTGAAGAGTACTATCTTAAAATATAGTATTACACTAAAAGTTTTAAATTTATGTCAAAGCAACACCAAAATCAATAATCATAGTAGGAGAATCTATTGCTAAAGTAGCTTGTAAAACAGCAATGTTATTATAGCTACACTCATAGAAAATACCTCTTGTATCAAGTTTATTTTTGCAAATGCACGTATTCCCTGACATTTCCATAGAATCATAACAGTCTAAACATATATCACTTTACTTATATTAACAAGATTTACATGTGTTAGCACATGCTTAGCAATCTGGTTTTATGTATTCTTAGCATTAGACACATTACCACAACGTTGAATCTTCTTTGTAATTATTTGGGCACCACTGATAGCAATATGATCCGAGTTAATACCATCCTTAATAACAGCTACTACATTAGCTTTAAGCTGGTCCTGTGCATGATTAGCATGATGAATGACAATTTATACATTAATAATTTTAAGTAGAATCTCTAAATTAATTTTATGAACAAATATGCATGCATTTACTGACTTACTAAATATACTCATAATCCTATACACAAGTAGTACAGCTTTATCCATTAGTACAAGATGCACAATTATCTATGCAATCAGCACATAAATAGTTATTTTGTGGGTTTCTGTACTAATTCTGATTGCAAATAAGTAAGCAAGAATTTACTTAACTAATATACTCGTAATTGCTTTAGCACTAACTGCAACTTTACCCATCTACGCATTATTGGCAATTGCTAACGCAATTTGTGCAATTATATAAAGTTGAATCTCTATATTAATTTTGTTGGCATATCATTTTACATTAATATACTTATTGAATGAACTCATAGTTTGCTGCACAATTGTCACATTATTTATCTTGAGAACATTATGTGCAATTAGTTATACAAGGGTTGCACTACTAGGCCATGGTTTACCAATTAATAAATGTGAATTATCCTATTGGGCAAATCATTTTGCAATATTATTATGAATTATTATTTGGGTTTGTAGTTTAAGTATATCCACTAATACATTGAGTACAACTTAAATTTTAATCACAATTAGAGCATCCTTGATAACATTGCTATTTTAGGGAAAAATAAAATATTTGATTAAGAAGTTAAATAAATATAAAATTAAAAATTGCTTTAATTTAAAAAACTAAATTTATAAAAAAATTATCTTAATTCTTTAAGATAAAACTAATTAATATTTATCATTTTATATTTCTAAAGTAGTTTGAAATAATTATTTTGATAAAATAATGGAAAATAATTACTGCGCATTATTTTGTTTGAGAATTATATCCATATCCAGAATAACAGTTACTGCAGTCATTAGGTCCAGTACAGGTTTGGCAATTAGCAATACAAGATCTGCACTACTATGTCATGTAAGTATTTTCAATCACGAAATTGTACTATCCCACTGCACAATTTTTTTAGCAGTACTGTAGGGCGCTATTGTTTGGATTCACCATCTGAGTGTATCCACTCATGCATTAAGTACAACTTTATTTATTTTAGCTACAATTAGAGCATCCTTCAACACATGTTAGTTTCTAAAGTAAAGAGTATAATTAATTAACGAATCAAAATAGGTTTGAAGTTTTTAAATTAGGGAAATAATTTTGTAAGTTATTAAAAATAGAATTCAATTTCATGATAAAAATATATCAAGTCTATGTTTGTCTTTAATCAAACTAATTTAAAAAAATCTTAACTTCAAATAATTAAAAATAAAATTCAATAAAAAAAGCAACATTACAACACATAATTTTTATTGAGAATCAAAATAGTATCCAGTAATACATTAGCTGCATTGATTTTGATCAGAACAGATTAAGCAATTGCTAATACAATTTTAACAATTTTACGTAAGGGGATTTTAACCAATAAAATGAGTATATTATCCATTTGGGCAAATTCTATTGCAAATTTTTTAATTCTAATTAAAATAACTAGAAATCATGTAATTAAATCCACTTAAGCAAGAATTTTCTTTGCAATTTTAACCATCAAGGCAATCGTAACACCCTTCTTGACACTTTTATTTTAATTAAAAGTAAGCAATTAAAAAGTTTGAATTTTTAAAAATACAGAAAATAATTTTATTAAACAAAATTAGGAAGGTGGAAGGGCAGCTGAATGCCTATTTAGGTATTACCTAAAGTAATAAAATTATTCATTTGAAAAAGCAAAAATTAATATCATTATTTTTTTGCCTTCCTCTAAAATCGAGTTAAAAAATAAAAAATATTTTAAAGAATTTTGCAGGAAATAACCAAACTAATTTAATGATTAACTTTTGATAATTATAGTAAATAATTATTTAACTAATTTAGATAGTTATATTTTATTTTAAAAAATATCTTTTGAATTAAATTAAATTTCTAAAATACCTGAATCTATTATAGCGTTATTTCAAATTAATAAATATAAGAGTTACCAGAATTAGAAATTGTAATAGTAGCACTATTTTATTAGCTATTAAAAGTTATCGTATTAAAATAAGAATAACTGTAGCTTAAAAACATTGGTATGTCTATACAATTAGGACTGGTTGGATCTAATGGTCTTGTATATCCTTCTCCACTACTACCTGTAGTTATAATATATGGTTATGGTGATACTACTGTAGGTGATTTCATAGATATTTTGTAATTAATAGCTCTAAAAGAAGGACTTTTTAATAAAATAAATAAAATAAAATTTTTTTCATGAAAAAAAAAGAGATACACTTTCTAATGTAAGATATAAACATTTACTCCATTAACATTTCCAACGCTTTTATTATTGCACATAGTATAATCCCTTGGTTAAAAGTTAGTTTGAATACTATCATATTGCGCAGTCATTAAGTTCATATATTATGCTGAAATCAAACTTATTAGCAAAAGCAGATCTTATAAATTAAAAATAAATTTATTAAAAATAGATTTTATATTTCATTTACAAAAAAACTTTTAAAGCAGATTGCCTATTTTGGGGTATTCCTTTATTGACATTTAGTTTTTTTTTTTTTTGAATTTTTTTAATTAATAAATAATATATATTTAAAGCTGAATATGCTTCAGATTTATAATTCCCTCTTTAAGGAACAATTTAAAAAACAAGTAAATTTCTTTTATAAGACTACTCAATTTTGATTGAATCCCCATCCTCTAAATATCATAAGTCCTATAACAATTTAGATTGATAATCACAAGAAATAATTGATTTTAATATATCTTAATTTTATAACCATATGCGCCTGTCTTTGCTAAGGCTTATAGTCCTGAGCAGAGGTTAAATAACTATAAAAGTTACATTTATTTATTCAAATAAATATTCCTAAATTTATAAATAAGCAAGTTCTTATTTTTAAAATAAAGATAAAATAAGCTATAGATATTATTTCCCTTGATATAACTTTTATGATTCTTGAGTAACAATACAAAAAAAAAACATATAATTATCTAACCAGAGTTAGTTTTCAGCAATCAAAACTCATTATTGTATTGCTCATTATATTAATTAACAGAAGAATAAATTTAATTAATACGTCACAAATACGTTTTTCCTTAATGAATAACTAAAATTATGAATTGTAATTCTTGCTTTTCTTTTGCTTTGAATTACATGGCTCAATCCGACTATTTGTAACCTTGACAGATTTATAATATAAAAGAAAATTTTCAGTTTGTTTTTATAATTTATTATGAAGTTAATCATCTTCACTTTTATATTTGGAATATAAAATATTATATTGAATAATTGAAAAAACAAATGTTTATTTATGTCAATTTTCTGTAAAAGTTTTGAATTTTATATTAATTCTAAGTTCCTTAATTATGAGTAAATTAAAGATACCTCATTTGTTAGTACTAATAGGAAAATTAATAAATAATTAAAAGAATCTGCCTATTTCCAACTCTATAAAGATACATTTAATAATAATAGTCCCTTATTTTAACTTACAATTTTTCTGCTGAGATCATAAAAATTGAGGTACTCGAGAAAAGAAAAAGCTGATGGTTATTTTTGACTTTTTAGACTATAAAATTCAAAAACTTTTTTTAAAAAATGAGAATGAAATTTATACATCATCTTCTACACTTACTTAGCTTTGTTTTGTTTGAAGTCTGAAACTGATAATCATGAAAACTTTAAAAATATTTTGCGTTTAATTAATGTAATAAATACCCTTAACCTTTATCAATCTCAAATTATAAGAATTCATACATTACCTCTTTAAAACGCTCTTCTACCACTAAACGCTTATGATGATGCCGGTTAACAATTAAAAACTTTTTTCTTCTTGATTAAAGTATTCATAAATGAAATATAAATATTCAAAAGTAAAAACTGTTTCGAAACATAAATGGATTGTAAGCCTTTTATCAGTAATAATAAAGAAAATGTAAATTAAATTAAATTGAATAAATTAATAATTACATACATACACACACATTATAATGACATAAAAGAAATTTCTTAGAAATTAATATTGGTTTAGGATTATAATTAAATATCAGTTTTATTGATATAATTAATTATGAAATTCGTAATTTTCAATTAATTTTTTTGCCTTTTTCCTTTAATTTGTTTAAATTTTTTTTAATAATTTTCCTTCTTCAATTTATTAAAAGATTCTAGCTTAGAAATTTAGTCATTTTTCCTTTTATTTTTGGTTAGAGAATTTATAATCGGAGCATTATTAGATCAGCAGGTTTAAAAAAGTGATCATAATTTTTCTTCTACCAAATCTTTTACTTTGGAGGGCACCATTTTTAGACTTTTTAAAAAACTTTTATTGTTAGTATACTAAAAAACCTCATGACCAAAAAATTATTTAAAAAAAAAATTGAAAATTGCATGCCCTCGTTAGATATACATTTATATACTTTACCCTTGTAAAAATGATCGCTGCTGAAAAACAGGATGCAGGCATGCTAAATTCTTAATCAGAATAATTGAGATAGATCTTTATCAATATTTTAAAAATTCGTACAAAAAGCATGTAAAACATAATAATACATCCAAAACTTAAAAAAAATGGCTGAACCGCTTCAGTAGTGTAAAAATAATGTTGACTAAAGCTATCACTAATGGAAGAGAGGATATAAGATTTGAATTTACTAAGAAATCTCATTAAGAAAAATGATTGCAATTCTATAAGCTTCCTTACAGATATAATAAAGAGCATATTATTTATCCTACACATAATTCTACTAAATATATAAAATTAGTGAAGAGAAAGTAAATCATCCTCTCTAAAAAAGATTAGTCCTTATTTTATTGATGATACCTGCTAATGCAGTATTTACAAAGAATAGCCTGATTAGCAACTGTGTAGATAAAAGCATTCATGTAACTTGACTCAATTTATGATAAAATATATATTATAAATCTTAGGATAGAACTAAAGCCATTTATCTAATTATTAGCGCAGCTTTTTGGTACAGTTGTCTTGATGCTATCTATACCCAAACATCCATAAATGAAAATTTCAATTTTGGATTTGACGTTTTCATTATTGCTTAGAGCTGAAGTGTGGTTTGAGATTTTTGAAAAGTCCAAGCAATAAAAACCTTTAAGATTAGGTTTTATACATTAAATAACATCAAGCTGAAGGAATTAATTAATATTTAGAGATATGTTATAAAAAACAATATGAACTAAATATATTTTGTCTTTTGAGTTAAATTAAAGGCCATTAACAGTTTCGAATCTGAATTTAACTGAATCATTTGTTAAAGATACATCAAGCCTATCATAAGTCATAAAATTTTTAATCTGAAGCAGGTACGATCTGATTAGTAGAGTATTACTTAATAATATAAATGAAAAATGAAAGAGTAGATATGCCAAAAATTCTAATAAGGATTGTAGCAAATATAGTCTTTGTTATTTTATCAACCAACCATTAATGCTAAAATTAAATTATGAAGAAAATAAGTTCAATTTTTAATTGTAATTTTTTGTTTTATACCTTTATTGAATGAATATACAACTAATATTTTCCTGTTTTTTTGATGACTACAAATTCTAAATAAAGATTTGAGGTACTTTATTAGAATATGACCTCTTTAACATAAAAATTATGCTTGAACGTTTGATTTCATCAAGTAAAAAAGGATTTTAGAAGAGAATATAAAATAAAAATTAGCTTATAAAACTTAAAAATAGCAAAATTTTTTTGATAGAGGAAACATATACTTATAAATTTTGCCTTAAAATATTAAATTATAAAAAAATATAGAAATATTTAAAAATTTGAGAAATAATTTTTTAAAAATAAAACCCCGGAGAAAAAGGCTTTGAGATGAAAAGATTAGCAAGGCAATGGGTTTTTTACCTGTACTGATCTAAAAATGCTCCGATTGTAAATTCTCTAATAAAAAATAAAACTAGCTTATAAAACTTAAAAATAGCAAAAAGTTTTTTGGTTGAGGAAATATTTACTTATCAATTTTGCCTTAAAATATTAAATTATAAAAAAATATTTTTATTTAAATCTAAAATATTTATTTAAAAAACTCCTTTTTGCATATTATCTCTTGGAGCTATTGATAAATAAATCTAAAATAATAAATTTAAACTACTTAAAATATTTTTTATTTGACTTGGATTTAAAGGAAATTAAAAAAAAGATCAATTTAATTAAAGTTAATTTAAAAATTATTTTAGTTAAAAGTTTATGAAAAAAAATAAATTATTTGTATTAAACCCGTCTAGCTCAGTCGGTAGAGCGCCAGCCTTTTAAGCTGGTGGTCGAGGGTTCGAGCCCCTCGGTGGGTGATTTTTTATTTTATAGCAAATCATTATTTTTTAATCAAACAAGAAATTATTAAAATTTTTTTTAAGTAGTTTCAATTAAACCAAAACTAATTTTAGAATAACTTCATTAAAACACCAAAAAAGTGAATTTATATTTATAAATAAACCCGTCTAGCTCAGTCGGTAGAGCGCCAGCCTTTTAAGCTGGTGGTCGAGGGTTCGAGCCCCTCGGTGGGTGATTATTTTTAGTATAAAATTATAGCGCTATCAATTCAAAACAACTTTTTTCTATTTTTATAATATAAAAATATCATTCAAAGTAATTTATATATTCATTCATTCTTCTGTTTCAATCTAAGGTTTTGATCTTAAAATTTCAATAATTGAAAAAAAAGGAGAAGCTTAATTAATATGAATTCAAGATTTCAAAGAATGTGATAACACTTTTCAGTTAAATCTAAATAAAGATTAGAGTCATTAATAGTTAATTTAAGCTTAAGAGAGTTTTCTTCAAATAAAATGAAAGATTTGGAAATTTTAAGTAATTAATTAAATAGAATATCTATCTATTGAATTTTTATAATATTTAAAGAAAATAATAAAAGTATCTGCTATCATTAACTATTTTCATTAGATATTAAAATTTTAACTATTCAATATTTTATTAAAATATTACTTGGAATTATTGATAGGATATCTATCTATCTAGTAGGAGTTTTGCATTAATTGATTAAAACGGGTATTATATAAAAATTATTTAAATTCAAACTAAATTCCAATAAAAATATTTAAACAATAAGAAAAAAAATCAATTAAATAAATTTTCCATATCATACAAAGCTAATAAATGAGCTTGAGAAAAAAAACTAAAATAAAGTATTAAATCATATATTAAATAATTTAACCATATTTCTATCATAATGTTATCAGTTCTTTTCATTCTTTTAGCTCTTTGGTTTAATTTTAGCACGTCTTAATCATTTATATAATTATTCCTATTTTAATAAATAAAGATATCATAAAAAAAATGATTTTTTAGTAGAAATTCAAAGTATGGAAATTGATTAGCAATAAACTATATTTTATTTTTGAATTAATAGAATTAATAATTTAAATCAAAATAATAAAATTTTTAAAAATTAATTACCTTAGATTAAGTTTTAAATAAACAAATTTCATAAAAGTCATAAGATTATTAACAAATTAATCATATTTTTATCAATTTATATTACTCTTTTTAAGCGAAAATATAATTCTTTAATCTAAGATACTCTGATTTGAACTATTCTGATTTCTATTTAAGAATTTTACTAAATTTTCTTCCATATATTATTCTAATTATTAAATGGCAAGCTAACTTTCGTAATGACTTAGATTTTTTTCTTTTTCTGGTTAATTTGTAAGAATGAATAAATATAAAAATTCAAACAAATATAAAATTTTACCTAGTTATTCAAAGCTCACATTCATATTATTTAGATTAAGATCTAAAAAGCTTGATGAACATCCAATAAGTTGCAGAGTTGCTTATTGATCTTTAGTAAGTATCATCATTACTGTTTTTTTCAAAAATATGATATCCTTAATAATATTCATGATATTCATTTCTTTAGCAATTTATTCTTCAATCTATCTGAATGATTATTTATCCAGCTCTTTCACTTCACGACTTGGTTTTTTGAACAAACTTTTAAAAATTAATAAATAAATAAAGATAACCTATTTGCTTGCATCAAATTTATAATTTTTTACCTCATCCTAAATAAAACATCTTAGATTTTTGTTTTCATGCTCTAATTGTAAATATTTTAAATGTTTTAAATGTAAAAATTTTAATTCAATTCTGTTTTTTTATTTTCTTAACTAATTTTTGTGTTTATAGATGGACGCCTCATAAAATTTACAAAACTTGATGGTACTTTTTTATTTGAGAAATTAATGTGAAATTAAAATTTAATTAATTAATTCTATTATTTATATTTATATATATTTTGCTTAGCTTTTTTTTTCAGTGTCAAGTATTAAAAATAATAATTATTAATTGCGACTAAATTTTTAATTAAATAATTTTCAATTTTATTATTTTTTATTTTCTTTCTATATTTATAACACAGACACAAGAAAGCATTTATTAAAGATTCGATAATAAAAATGGCTTCTAAAATGAAGAATGCTATCTTAAAAAAATACAAGTTTATTGTTTTATATCAATTAGCTAACCTGAATATTTTTAATTCAGAAAATACTCAAATATTGATAAAAAAAATATTTTTTTTTAATATTAACAAATTAATGTAATAGGGAAAAGAGGATATTCCTTATCAAAAATTTTAAGCATTTTACTAATTTTATTTATTATTTTATTAAATTTTTTAACACTGTTCAAACAGTAAATGTAAGATTTAATTATGAAAATTATTTAAATTAAAAGTTTCTGTAAAGAAAATAAATAAAATTTAACGAATTTAAAGATAATGCTAATATAAATTTGATTAGATTTAAAATAAACAATACATAATATAAAACAATAACAATAAAATTTAATACTATTTATTTCAGATAGTTAAGCTTGACACAACTTTGCTTAAACCGAAAATAGTATATAATTTATAGAATATTTTCCTCTATTATAAATTTTTCAATGTAATAATCTTAAGAAATGCCAAGATTGATTAAACAACGATAAAATCAATTCCTATAACTAGAAAGAATTAAACGTATTTTGAATTAGCATAACTTGGCTCTTCGTTACTTATAACAGCTAAAATTACGTAATAATAAAATAATAATAAACATACCATAAAAAATGTAGATAATTTTTGACCTATTCTTGTTATTTTATGCACTAATTCTATAAAGAAAACTCCAACTTCTACTATTATTGCGCTAACTATTGAAATTACTATTTTTTAAATTACATTGTAACTTTCATCAAATACTGTTGACAGACATAAAGAGTGGACTACCCTCAAGTAAATAATATTGAATCTTATTGGTCTTGAAAGAGATGGCTCATATGTATATATTGTATTAAAGTATGCGTGAAACACTTTAAATTATATTAAAAGAGATAATTTTTTAAGATGTTCAATAGTTTAAATTTCATCTTCCTTTAATTTAATATCTTCATTTATTAAATTAATTTTGCTGCTCTAATCTTAAAATGTACTTACAGTTGTCTTATTTGAATTAATTAATTTGTCTTATTATACTTCTTAAAAAGCTATTAATTAACCTTAATTTAGCTTTTCATCTTAAATTTGTGGTTACTTTAACTCTTAAATCTACTCTGATTAGACTTATTCCTAAATTTAAAGCGGTTAATTATTAAGATTTTTCAGCTAATTTGGTTACTCGGTTGATATTTAATTGTCTAATTTTAAAATTTCGATTTAGTTTGATTCAATTTTTTCATTTTTTAAAATTGTTAAAGTATTTAAAAATTTTTGTTTTTTTCTTCTTGCTTGACTATTAGAATTTATGAAAAAATTCTAATTTTAATTGTTATTTTACTATATAACACCATTTAATTCTTAGATACTTTAGTATTGCAAACTTGGAGTCTAATTTTTTTAACTAATAGGAGGATTTTCTTATTCAGATGCAGCCATTGGCATAATCTATGAGATAGTAGTTTTGCTAAATTTTTTGTCTAGAATTGTACCATATTTATATAAACCCAATTATAATAAAGTTATAGTAAAAATAGTCCAAACAAGAGCATATTAATAAAATATATCAAAATTAGTTAATTTATTAAATCCTTATGAACTAAAAGCTGTTTTTAAATTTTTATTAATAAGCAATGATTCTAGATCATCAATCACAGTTGTAGGACTTGTGCTTTTGCAGTAGCAATAGTATTTATTATTGTTAGTTAAATAGGTACATCCATTAGAAGACCAAGCTTATGATTATTGCATTTAAAGGCATGTTTAATTATTATTAGAGGGTTAAAGGTCTTAAAATTTAAAAATAAAAAGTTTTTATTGATTATCCTATTAATTTTCATTAATTAATTTTCTATTGCTAAGTATATCTCTCGCTTGTTCAAAGTTAGAACCTTATTGATATAATAATCTATTTGAGCTTGCATTTACTAAGTCTAATGAATATTTTATTACTGGATTCATAGTAATTGCTATGCTTGAGTCTACTTATTTTAATTCTTAAATATATTTCTAGAATTCAGATGTTTGTTGGAAGGGATTTCTAGAATAAGTAGTCTAACCTAAATAATAGACGTCTGCTGCTAGTGAATCCTAATAATCATTAATAATATATTTAAGGTTTTTTGAAGTAATTTATGAGCAATCAAGTGATATTAAATTTCCTTATAGCTATACTCCTCCTTAATTAGGTAGAGTTGCTTTACTTAGGTAACTGCATATTTAGTCTGATATATTCATTTGTTGAGATATCAAATTATTTTAAAGAGTTTAAGTAGTCGAATTTAATACTTTAAAAGAGTCTACTACATTTTGAAGAAAAACATTATTGTTATTTATAAACATATTATCCTAACTAATTAAAGATTATTAGTTTTATAGAATTCCATTAAGGAAGCTTAGAATAGGGATGATCTAAGATTCTTATTAAATAGTTAAAGATTGTTGTAGTTTGGCAATTACTTTGTTTGCATATGTTGATAGTAAAGATGAATTAGGTAGAAAATTGACTTAGTTTATTATTAATTAAATGAGCTAAGATTTTTTAGTTTTAACTGATTCAAGGTTATAAACTGGGTAGTTCTTAGATATTTCTTCTCCTATCACACATAGGTTTAAAATAATTTAGGAAATTGTTTAGTCACTATTAATTTGTAAAGCTTAGTCAATAATACTGTTTATTTAAATTTCGTTTTGAGCAAATGGTTATATGTTTACCTATACAGTTGTATTGTAAACAGCTAAAAAATTATCAATAGCCTAACCCATTAATATTAAATTCCCTGAAGGGAGTACAGTATAAAATTCGTTTTGTAAGCTTTAATCCATTATTTACCTTCTTAGGATGTAATTTGGGGATATCTATTCTTACTAATAATCAGTATCACTAAGGTAGTAAAAGAATTAATAAGATATAGGTGAATTAGCTGAGGTGCAACCAGACATTTTTATTTAAAAAATTGTTTATAGAGCTTATCCACTAGGAGTGTTTACAGATAGTACACAATTTTTGGGTGGTAAATTTATATTAAAATTAGTAATACTTAAACTAGGCATAATGTAATAAGGATTGTATGCACTGAATCTGACTTATACAATAGGGTTTGATGGAAGAACATTTACGAAATAATCCCAAATTCTAAACCTCACTTTATAATAATCAAATTTTATAGCTCCTACTACCATATTATTATAAAGTATTGCACCAGCATAGCTTAGCAAGTCAGATGAAACATTACTTCCATATATGAGAGTTGCATCAATATCTTAGTTAATGTTGACTTATATCAACTAAGATAGATCCTTAAAGTTAGCAATTAAAATAGGAATATCAGTTTCTGATAAGATGACCATAGTTGATTAAGATTACTAACGGGAATCTTTGGTTCCTGTAAAAGTAAACAAAAGAGATTAATATGGGCTAAAAGTAGAACCTGGTATCGAAATACTAGGAACATTTTGCTGCAAAATAATTGGGTGATTATTATAGTCATAGCACTTATTATCATTTTGATTAGAGGTAAGGGAAACGCAATCCCACTTTAAATTAATTTGTTAATCTTAGTTTGGGTCTTCAAGCTCAAAGTCTCTTGCTAATCCAGTTAAATTTAAGGGCTGTTTGAAACCAAACACTCCTTTTTATCCACCTACAATCTATATAAATAAATTAGATATGTTAGGTGTAATAGTTTAAGATTTTAAATTAGTAATTGATGAATCACTGACTAGAGAGGCATTTACCTTTATTATTATATTTTTAAACAATTTGATAAATATTTAAATTTTAAAATTTAGTTTACGTTTAAATCAAAAATAGTTTAAGGAGGAATAGAATATTTTTTGACTAAAATTTATGTTTAATTATATTTAAATTGTGATAGGTTTTAATTCAGCTTTGGCACACTTTTAGAGTTTATCTATATGTTAAGAGGTTCGTTAGTAATTTTTGGTCCACTCTAATCACATATTTGCACATAGAAAGAGACATAAATTTGTAAATCCATATATCTATTTTTAAAATATTTTTTTTTATTT
>NW_002475993.1:0-55028 GCF_000189635.1 Tetrahymena thermophila SB210
TCTAATTTTTATAATAAAATATTTAATTTAATTATACATAATATACTAATTAATTAAGCAAACATCTTATTTATTAAACATTTTAATAAGGTTTACTTGCGGTATATGAGAAACAAAAAAGAAAGTATGGATATTGTTGTTGGAAAGTAAATAGGAAGAAAGTGGGGATAATGTTATTTGATTATGTCAGTAATTTACTTACTACAGCTAACTTTGCTCTATAGTTTTTATGCTCTTACTCTTTTTTCTTAAATAGTCTTTTATTTTATTAATACAGTTTTATAAAAGAATATTTAATAAAGCTATTATATGCTTATTTCAACATTAATAATTAGTCCATTAATAATTCTTATAATAATCAAAAGAACAAAGAACCAAATTTCAGTAGCTTTTTTCTTAAGTTCATTATCAATTATGACCTATTTAATTTACATTTTAATAAATTTTTTTAGATACTAATAAATTGATAAGACTGATTATTAACTAAAAAATACTTCAGTGCTATAAATTTTTGATCTTTTATCAAGTAATAATCTTGCATATGTAAATTAATTAGAAATACATTAAATACTGACTTATGAAAATAATAAAGTCGCTAAATAATCTAAATTATCTATAAAATATTCCACCTTTATTGTATTTATAATATACAGTGTAATTGGAAATTTAGGGTCCTACAGCATATAAAATAGATAACAAATAGATTAAAATAATAATTTAGTTTTTGATTATTTTAATGAAGATGCTTTTACAATAGTTGTAAAGATTTGTATGATTTATCACTTCCTTTAAAATTTAAGCTACAAATATATTTTATTAAAAAAGTTTTTGTTAAAGTTGATATTAACTTCACAAAAATTTAAGGATTCTCAATAACTTTAAAAAAAATTAAAATTTATATTGAATGTGATATTTGCTTCTTTTTATATATTTATTAATTTGGCATAAAACGATCTATAGTATAAGTTTACGATCATAACAGGATCTTTGGCTGGATTTTTTATCATATACTTAGTACCTTACAAATTATAATTCAGGAAATAGGAGTTTGTTAAAAAATTAATATTTAAAAGGAAAAACATAAATGTTTCAGGTCTTTTTAATTCTATGGAAGAATGTCAAGAAGTGGATAAATCTTTATGTCAAAGTTAATTAAATATTGAAAAATATAATTAAAAAAAATAGATTGAAATTATTAAAAAACCTTTTATAAAAGAAGCTAATGTTTATGACAAGATCATACTATTATTTGGTTTCTTTATAAGTATGTATGGAATATTTAGCTTTATATATTTTATTATTAATTGAAATAATAATTAAATAAATTTATCTCAATTTAGTAGAATCCCTTTTCAAAAATTTCTAATCAATACTTTGATAGGTACATTAGAGACTAATTTTTTTGTCAAGATAATATCATTATTTCTTATTTGGTATTTATTTAAATAAACAAATAACTTTATTTACTATTTGAAATAAAAGCAACAAAAATTTAATTCAAAATTGTCTTTGCAAATAATTTTAATCAATTAATTTCTTTTAATATTTAAATTTAAATAAATAAATATTTTTTTTATAAATATTTGTTCAAAAATTTATATAATATTAAAATCAAAAATAAATTAGATAAAAAAGACTTTAATTGATAACTTGAAATTAATAAATATGTCTGTATGTATTTTAAATTTTTGTTTATAAAATTAAAAGATTTGATTTTCAATTAATAAAACAAAACTAAGGTTTGCTTGCTTAAAGTATCAAAGCTTTTTGAAGATGATGTTATGTGTTTACTACTTTTAATTATATTGCTTTTTTGAACAAATTAATTTTGAATTTTTATTTATAATTGTATTTTCTATCTAATTAAAAAAGTAAAATAAATTTTTAGTTAAATTATTCTCACAAAAATCAATTTTTAAAAGGTTTTCATGATGAATTTGTTTAATAGAATAATAGGAAACAAACATAAAAATGTAAAAAATATATTTAATATAATTACACAAAAAAAAATTAAATCAGCTTTGTAATCTCTAAGGACATATAGATTTAGCCCAAATCTGTAAGTCTTTAATTATAGATTTTAAAAAAACATTTTAAAGAACCTTAACTCCATCTATTTCTTTAATTACCAAATTTTCTATGATAGTGGAATAAATAATTTGAGAATTCGAACTATAAATAGGATGGGCTTTTATAACAAGCATAATACGGTCTTAAATTATTGACAAGTTACCTTATAAACACTTAGAGAATTTTAAAATAAAATCAATAGATTAGCTAATATCTTTTTCTTTAAACTCTTCTGCCTTTTCATTGCTACTAGAACAAAAATTGAAGATTTACTCCCAAATATTAGTAAAAAGCTAAAGAGTGATGTTTTAAAAAGTTTGGCTAGATTAAGCTAATTAAATAATGTTTTAATTATAGCAATCTTAATCAAAATAATTCAATATCTTTTAACAAAAATCAAGCACAATTTTTTTATTAGTAAAATACATGTGGTCTAATATCTTTTTAAAAAATAAATTTAAATAAAAATAATTTAGATTAAAATAAATTAAATACCTCTAGAATGAAATTAAAATAGTGAGAATTTTCTGACTAAGTTTCTTCTTTCTCAAGAAAATCCATTTTAAATCTAATTGCCAGATTTAAGTAAAGAGAAATAGTTTTATAGATCTGAGAGTTTTCTAATAGCTCTTACTTAGGAACTATTGTAAAGCATTTAACAATAATCCAAAAAACACGATTTAAAAAGAAATTCCTTTTTAGACCCATAAATGTATTTTCATAATAAAACTTAGGAAATCTCTAAACAATTGTAAAGAGATCTTCTAATATTATAAATACTTTATAAACATGAGAAAATCTGTTTTCTAATGTCAGTAAGCTGACTGTCTAGTCACTTAATATTTAAAATCTAAACATTTAACACTCTTCATTAATGTATAATTAAAGATAGTACTAAATTTTAGAGTAATCTACATATATCTCAGAAGGTACAGATTTAGAAATATTTACCATTAATTTTCTAAATTTTTCTTCATATTCACTCTTTTAAACAACTAAAAAATTTGTGAAATAAATAAATGAATAAAATTAATTTACTTTTGCTAAAACTATCAGAGTCAGTGAGGGATTTTAAATAGTAACACAAGTAAAGCAGAAATGTGTTTGGTAATATCCTACCTTTGAGCTTTTTGATAGTAGAATTCAATACCCAAATATTGAACTCTTTCTAAAAGAAATAGCTTTCAAATATGTTAGCAGCATTTTCAAGATTAATTGAAGCAAATATTACCCAATAAATTGTACTTTGGTAGAATTATTTTATTTTTTTTCTTTCATTCTTTAATTGTGGGTTAATCCAGTAGGCCATGTCTTAGTTAACTGATTAATTGAATAACAATATCTTTTTTATCATAGAAACATCAACCTCTGTCTCAAAAACCTTTAAATTTTATTTAAAAAGGAATTTTTAAAAGTATTTTTAATTTAAAAGTTATTACTTAATCTGAATTGCTTTTATTGTCAGAGAAAATAAAGTAATGAACTGACTCCATCATTGTGCAGACTTGACTAAATTAAACTTCATTAAGCTGTATAAAATTTTCAGGTAATTAAGAAAATATATTTAAATTAAACATTTTAATTGGGTTCAAAATATATTTTTGAAATATTCCCAAAATTTAAGACTACTCAAGATGAGATATTTAAGTATTAAACAGCTTTGCACCTATTTAAGACATGAACTATGTAAATTTTTCAATAGCAGCTATGGTATTTAGATCTAAATTTGCAAATTATTTTTGTGCTTAACTAAAAGATTCAAATAACAATTCTGTAATCTAAAGAAAATCATTACTCTTGCCAAAAACTTAGTAAATTTAGCTGAGAGTATCTTTAGAATTAAGGTACTACTTCATCAAACATTTTTGGAAAGTATAATAAAGGAGCATATTTTTCTAATAAAGTAGACTCAAAGATTTTATTACTTCTACAAATCTAATTAATATTTTTATAAATAAACAAAAAAGATAATTAAACATTACTATATTTTAAAGTAAACTAAAAAATTACAATTGGTTATCAATGAGATTAGAATGAATAACTAAGCGGGATAGTTGGTCCACAAATTAATTAACATCTTCAGAATCATGATCTTTTATCTACAAATTAAATAATAGCTCTATATCAAATTGTAGAGATTCAATAAAAGTAGAATTCAGAATAGCTAAGTTATTAATTGTTTCAGCTTTTATTGAATTATTATTATTATCGTAAGCCTGAATGAACTAGTCAGAATAATGGCTCCATATATGCAAGCAGCCTATCTAATCCTCTAAATTCACAAGATTTATTTTAGCAGATTACTTCAATAACTATATTATTAAAGGATATGCAGATAAATTCTCAGACTATTAAATAAAGCATGGAGTAATAGAAACTAAAAAATCCACACACTTAGAATTGAAGTCAAAGTATTCTATACTATCATTAGCAAATGAAAAATTCTATGAAATATAAACTAAAAAATCTTTAAACGCAACGTATAATTAAGCAGGTGAAGTAGATTTAGCTAGCAATTCGCAAAATTCAAAAATATTTGCTAAAGCTACATCGCGATCTTCTCTAGCCTAGTTATTTTACTACAAAAAGCCTATAAAACATGAAAGAATCACATTTAAATCCTTCTAATGAAAATAAAAAAACTCTTATTTGATTTCTAAATTAATTAAAAAAATAATTTAATATATTTTAAAAGTAAATTTAAGTGAAATCTATACTGTTACTCATGTTTTTAATTATTATCACAACTATTTTTAGCAATAGCTGGATAATACTCTATTGATCATGTGCTACACAGTGAATATTTTTGATAACATTTAAGGGAAATGCTATCATCTATAATCCTTATTTATCAAAGAAATTTTAGACTGTCTTTACAGTTATATTGACCTTTTTAGGAATATTAGACTCTGCAGCCTCGCTACAACTACTTAATGTATTTGAAGATTCAATATGGTCACAATCTATTTCATATTAATCTACTTCATTCAAAAATAAAGAAATCAATGTCAAAGAGGCAAATATACTTTAAGGACCTTTATTTTTGAAGTGACAATCCACTAGAGTTAAGAAATCTTCAGGTAAGGCTTCTTTTATCTCTAAAAGTTTAGTGTAAATAATAGCAATTATTACAAAAGGAAATTTGAATTTTTTTCTAAATTCACTCAAAGATTATTATTCAGTAACTTAATTATTAGCAAAATCAAAAGCAATTAAGCATAATTATGAGAAAAATTATTTTCTTTTGTCAGAGAAATTTGGCATCAAAAAAGTAGGAGACGAAAACAAATCTTTGATGTCTTTCATGAGCTATATGTATTTATCTTCGTGCACTTTGTTATCTAATAGATACTACCTTATAGAGTTTGAATAAGACAAAAGACTTAAGTTATAGTTCTCTTCCAGTTAGATAAGATTTACAAAACTTTACATTTCTTTAATATTCTGTTGGTAATAATCTAATTTAATATTTAATTATTATAATTAATTTTAAAATAATTAGTCTTCATTTAATAACCTTAAACAAGTGATAATCACTTAATAAAATATGAGCTAATTTTTAGTTTAATATAAATGAAAAAAGTGTTATTTTAACCAATTTATATGGATATCCAATGGTTAAAAAAAATAGTATCTATCAAGAAAAATTAAACAGATAAAACATTTTATATATATTTAATCATTTAAATTCATACACTTGCTTTAATTAAGTATTTTATGTGCTAATTTTTATTAATAAGTTTTTTACATTAAGCTAAATTTTAGTTTTCTTTTACTAATTTTTAGCTTAATTAGATTATTTTAAATATTTCTTTAATAATCAAACAATAAAAATGATCGTTTTTTAAATTTATAAAAAAATAATTAATTTTATTTTTAAAATTATTTTATATTTCTATGAGTGGATAATTAGTTATACTTTACAAAAAACTTCTAATTGCTTAGAACAATTACTATTTACTATCATTTAGAATAATTTATCATCAATATAATTAAAAGATATTCAAATAAATAATTAAGATATTTTGAACTTAGCAAGCTAATACACGCATTAAATTTTCTTAAGGAAAAAAAGGAAAAATTGAAAAAAATATAATTAATTAAATTTCAAAAAAATATTTAAAATAAAAAAACAAAAAGTAAATAAGAAAATGAAATATACTACAAATTTTTAACCCATATTGAAAAAGAGAAAGGAATACAAATATTTGTTTTACCCATAAGTTTTTAACATAATTACAGGTTTTGTAGTAGCATAATTACATTTCCTTATTTTACTTTTTGCTCATTCATAAAAGAATGTGGAATAATCAAAAAAAAAATAAAAATCTAATTACTCAATGACATCTTTTCTTAGCAATAAATAAATATATAAAAGTATTTTTTAAAATAATTTAGGAAACTAGAGCTGCTCGCTGAGATCCTCTGCTTTTTATAAAATAAAAATTAAAAAATAAATACAAATATAAAAAAAGTAAAAAATAAATATAAATATAAATTCAAAAAAAAAATTAACAGAAAATCTGAATAAAATAAAAACAAAAATTCAAATAAAAAATTAAATAAATAAAAAAATAAAAAAATTCAAATCAAAATCAAAATAAAAATACAATTTAAATATATTTCCAAATAAAGATTCTTTGATTTCTATAAAATAAATATTTGCTTTTGATTAATAAAAAATCTAGTTATTATTTAAAACATTAAACTTAAATGTAAATAAAATAAGATTTAATTATATTTTTTTGTAATTTTTTAAAATTTTAGATATTTAATTATAAAATTGATTTTTGTTTTAAATATTGTTAGCATATTTAAAAAATTTTTCAAATTATTAATTTCAATAAAAATAAATAAAAAATATCTTTGAGAAGAAATATGTGTATCTAATTAATTGATTTTGCATCAAGTAGAAGTGTTTACTAACTCATTAAACGTGAATAAAGATTTATTTTAATTAATTCCACGTTGATTAGAGTAGGTATGTAATATACTCTTTTGAGTTCTATGATTGATATCAGTTTAAAAAGAGATACAATATATTTATTAATATATATCTTTATTAAATAAAATTAAGAAAAATTTAATTAAAATATTCAAAATATCGTAAATTAAAATATAAACTCCAAAAATTAAAATGGCTAGCAAGACAAAGGAAGTTAATTCAAGTGAAGTTACTTAATAAGAAAACGAAGAAGAAGTCAAGACTGATGAAAAGAAGAAGTATTATAGACCTTCTAGATACACTTGGGACCGCTCTACCGTTACTTTAGAAACCACTCTTATCGAAATACCAAAAAAATCCCACAGAATTCCTAAGCCAGATTTTGATGCTCAAGATAAAAAAATCAAGGAAATTGAGGAATAAATTAAATATACTATCGAAAGAAAGGTAATATATTATAATAAATGTCTTGGAGTTGTCTTATAATTATTTTACTTTTTATAAAGAAAAAAATTATTGAAGAACTCATATTGAAGGCCAGAGAATCAAAGGAAAGTGGCAATAACAGAGCTCAACCCTTGTAAGCATTATTCAAAGAAAAGTTAGAACTCAAGAATACTCTCTAAAAAGAATTCGATGAGGCTAAAAAGAACCACAATTCTGTTAAGGATCAAATCACTGAACTAGTATTACTTTAAATTTTTATTTTTTAAAAATATCTCAAAGGGAGTTAATAAGTGTTTCAATGATTTTCAGCTATCAATATTTAACACTACGAAATGAAATTTCACTATTTTAATTTACTTTTTTATTTAGTTTAACTAATAACAAAAATTGAGATAAAAAATGAAGAAAGCTATGGATGCAGAAGACATTGAAGAACGTCTTGCGTAAAAAATTAATTAAATTTTAAGATAGTTATCATAGATTTTACAACTTTAGGAATAAATTATACTTATGGCAATTATTAAAATACTATTTTATAAAATAGAGAAATTAACCACTCCTTAAACAATGATTTACTTAATCCTACTGAAGAGAAAAAGTTAATTAAGGAAAAAGAAGATTTGGAAAAATCTCTTCCTTTTGCCAAGCCTATTAATGAACTTTAAGCTCAAATCAATGAGCTAAACGTTTAAAAAAAAGCTTACAAAGAAACTTTGAACAAAGCATTTACTCAATACGATGAAGTCAGAACAGAAGTCTCTGGTTTAATAGGAAATTTAGATGAAATAAGAAATTTCAAAAACTCAGAAAAAGAAAAGAATGATCCCATATTCGAAGAAATTAAAAAGGAATATGATGCTAAGATTGATACTCTTAAAGAATAAAAGAGAAAGGTTAGAGATGAATTTAGAGCCTTAAAAGAAAAGTATGACAATGAATAGGAAGATATTAGATATCACGATTGGGTCAAAAAGATTTAGGATGATTTGAAGAGATAAAAGCAAAGAAAGGAAAGAGAAGAGCAAAGAAATGCTTAATAAGAAGCTGAAGAAAGAAAAAAGATTGAATCATTAGAGAATCCTTTCCAAAAACAAATAGGTAAATTATATTTATTCAATTTATCTTGCATGCTAAATTATGTTTATGAAATATAGATGATTGCGAACAAATAGTTAAATATTGCGAATTACTCATTCGTGCTGAACAAAAAGTAAATCAAGTCGAATAAGAAGAAGAAGAGGTTAAGCAAGAAAACACTGTTAACGAGGCTGACTTAAAAAAAGAAAAGCTCTCTATCATTGCTCCTAAAAAAGAATTATAGAGATTCCCTGTAAATAAGAAGAAATAATAACCTCCCAAGAAAACATAAAACAAACAATAAGAAAACACTAAAAAGTTAATCAGCTTACCTCTTGAAATATTAAATGCTTTCGAAAGTACTAAGGTTCAAGCTCCTATCTTCTAAGAAGAAGTTGAAGCTTCTCTTAATTTAGCTAAATAAAAACTCGAATATTTCTAATAATAAGGTGAATAAGAATTAGCTAAGAAAAAGGCTGAATTATTAGCTGGTATCTCAAAGAAAAATGAAGACTCTGACGACAATATCATGGATGATGTAAAAATCTTTTTAGTAGAAAAATTAGTTTTATTTTAATTCTTTTTTATATAAAATAGACTGATAAAAACAATAAGAAATCTCATAAAGTTTATCATGAAAGAGAAACTGATTTCCCTACTCTTTGAAAATGAATATTTATAAAAATAAATTAAAAATATTTAAACATTGTTTTCCCAAAAATTCAAGTTTATTTACAAAGTAACTTCTAAATATAAAATTTTACACCACACTAATGCATACCTGCTCTCTTTTGAATTTAGCAAACCATTAAAAACTAATTAATTAAGTTAGCTAAAATAAGGATTTAATTTTTTCCTAATTTAATGTGATTATAAATAGAAGTTCTTCAGTTTTAAATTAATTTTAAATGTTAATTTAAAATCTAGTTTAAATAAGATTAACAACTAGTTAAATAACTTAAAATATAAAGTTACTCTTTAATTAAAAATATTCTACAAAACTTTTTTATTAAAAAATTAATTAAAATTTTTTTTCAAAACCATAAATAAGTTCAATTTTTTTTTAATTTAAAAACAAAAAGTAAAATTTTATATTGAATATGACCATTCAAACAATCTTTTATAAATAAAAATAAAATATTAATTTTATTATGAATATCGCTTTTTTATACTTAAATTTATTTGATAAAAATAAAAAGTTTTTAGAGTTTTGTTTGTAAAATCAATTTTTATTTTAAAATTTTTTTAAATTTTAAGCTTTTAAACTTGCAAATAAAAAAATAGAAAAATTATATATTTATTTTTAGATGATTGATAAGATTTGATTTATACAATTAAATTAATTAAATTGAAGAAAAATATTAACTAATAATTTAAAAATCTACACATTTAAAAGTTATTTATTAAGGTATATTTTTAGTTTGAAAAGCTATTTAATCCTGAAAATGTTTAAATTTTACGCAATAATAATTACAATTTTCTTTTTGAGTTTATCATAAGGATTAAGTTTTGAATAAAATTAAACAATTTTATCATTTTAATAATTCTTTTCAAATAATATTTGCTTCCATGAGTAAACAAGCTTAAATTAATTGCATGCAAGAGGCATTGATGTAAATGATTATAAAAAATATGATATTGATTATGGAGATCACTCAAAAGTAGAACCTATTCAACTGTAAAATATTTAGTTAGTGTTAATTGAAATTCTGAATGCTTTCTTAAAAAATATTGTAGAAATTAAGATGAGTATTTAGTTGGTTCTAAACTAGGAAGTGGCAAATTTTCAGATGTTTATCTTGGTTATAACAAGAGTAATAACTATGAAAAGATTTTAATTAAAATATTGAGACCCAATAAAATTGAAAAAGTATAAAGAGAAATATCTATATTAACTAAAGTTAATTCAATAGAAAATGTTCCTAAATTTTATGGAATTACAGTTGATAAATACTACCAGGTTCCTTCTCTAGTAAATTTAGACTTTAGCACTTATTTTATAAATATTTTACAGCTAAAAGATTTATTAATTTATTAGATTTTTTCTGATATATTAAATGATTTACTTAAAATTTGAATAAAAACCTATTTTTCTATAATATTAGTTTTTTGAATACATTTAAGGTAATACTCTGAAAAATATAATTCAACGATTCAATGAAATAGATATAAGATATTATTCTTACATACTCATAGAGGTTTTATTTAAACTCATAAAATTATTTTTTTATTAATTCTGTAAAAATTTTAAATTAGACTATATATCAAGCACATAAAATTGGAGTTATTCATAGAGATATCAAAAGTGCTAACATCATTATAAATCATGAAAAAAGAGTTTTGAAAGTTATTGATTGGGGTCTTTCTGATATTTACTTCCCTTATTCCTTTAACTTCTGCAAAGTAAATTATTAAACTTAATATAATACGAATAGCATTGGAATTAAATTTAAATCAGATAGGAACTGTGAATTATAAAGCTCCAGAACTTATATTAACAGATAGTTATCACATTAATATAACTCCAGCTGTAGATATTTGGGCATCAGGAGTTATAATTTTTCAAATGGTAATTTGTTTTCTATTTTATAAATAGTTTTTTGAATTTAGACATTTTTAAATAATAGATGATTAATAGTGTTCCTTTAATCAAAGGTCATAATTCTTATACAGCTTTGCTGGATATAATAAAAATATTTGGGTACAAAGATGTGATGAGACTATCTTCATGGAGTGGAATACCATTGAATCCTTAAATATATAAAGAAATTTAAGAGAATAAGTAAAAAAAATTTAGCTCCAACATAAATTTAAATTTAATTAATAAAAATTAGAATTTATACAGAAAAGGGAAAGGGTTTGAAGTAATTGATAGACCAAGATAATGTTAAATATGCTGATCCTTTGGGATTAGATTTAATAGATAAAATGTTAAAAATTTTACCAGTAAATTAATCAATAATTTAATTTTAAATTATTTTATATGAAATATTAAAAATATATAGAATGAAAGAATAAGTGCTAAAGAAGCTTTAGATCATCCCTATTTTGACAAAATCAGATAAATTATTTAAACTCAAAGAAAAAATTAAAATAAAAAAAAGGGATGATTAAAATTTATAAAAATTCAAATAAATATATTCTATTTGCAACAATATATTTTTTTTTAAACATCTAACACACAATGGCGTATCTTTTATTTATTGGTATAAAGAAAATCTAATATATCTGAGTATTTTTCACTATTAAACCTAGAAGATAACAACTCTTTTCATTCTTTTTTTAAACTAATTAATGTTCTTAGTGCAATCAGTTTTATTTTCTCTAATTAAGTTACACTTTTTAAATTTAAATTAAAAATATAAAAATTATTTACCTAAAATTATATCTTAAAAAATTCAAATTTGGTAGAGTTATCAAACTTTCTAACATAGCAACACCACCTTGCATTATTTCATTGATTCTTTAAATTTAAAAAATTTTAATCAATATTCAATTCATTTTTTAAATTAAAAATTAAATCAATATTTGATTCATACTTTAAATTATAAAATTAAACAACTTCTCAAATTCATTCATTTATTAATTTTAAATTAGTATTTTTAATAAAAAATTTATAACTGCAAATTTAAATGTAACGACCGTAGATGGGCACATTTCTTAATTTTATCACTGAAAATAATACAGCTTTTTTCATTTATACTATTGCGACTATTATAGAAAATAAAAGTTATTTTTTTTATTTGTAATTAATATACTACTCGCATTCTAATTATATATGTTAAAGTTATTATAGCTATGAAAATGTCACTCCAAGTAACTCAATACCATTACGAATCAAATTTCCACTTTTAATAGTTTAATTATTTTTTATGAAATTAACAATTTATAAATAAAAATTACATTAAATTAAGACTTAGTTAATTCAGATTATAGCATTTAGATATCCCCGAGCATATTCCTTATATTCCTTCATAGTTTAAAGAACTATTGCTTTAAAATATTGATAATCAGTTAAATGAAAATAAATTATTATTTTACCTTAACTTAATTGTTAATACTGTAAGATTATTACAATATAATAACCCTTTTCCCAGTTCTAAACCTCCTTTGCTTTTCAAATTATTTCCACTTTTTTCAAATAAAGTTAAGTTAAAATATTCTTAAATAATAAAGTAAAATTACAAAAGTATCAACGTCAAATCTTTTAAATTTTTTAACTTTTTTAGAGCTTTAGCTATCTAAGAAGCTCCTTCCTCTTCTATTTTATTTGAACTATTTTAATTAATTTTTAATATTTATTGAAATTTAACTATTAAAGTATAGTTTTAACCTTAGACTTAAATATAAATTTTGGATGTTATTAAAAAGAGATATTGTTTTCATTAGTGAGTTTATTCCATCATTCTATAATCTGCAACTTTTTAATTTTTTATCAGATTTAATTTATTATCTCTAATAAAATCACTTTAAATTAATTGAAAGAGATATTGTTTCATTTCTATCAAAGCTATTTAACTTTAATTTTAAAATAAAGATTATATAAATAGATAATTAGCTAAAAATTTAATACTTCATTCAACTACTCCACTTGAAATTAACTTTTCGTCATCTTTTTTTATCAAATTTTGAAATAAATTTCGATAATTTAGAATAAAAGATCAATTTTAAATACATGATAAGTCTTTTTCTAAATAGTGATTAATAAAAAATAAATACAGAAAGAATAATAATATTAATATATCAGATTTTAATGGATCTAGCTATAAAGTATCTGGTAGAAACTTTAAGAAAAACAATTACTTTATTATTTAAAACTGGATATCATATAAATATTATTAATTAATTAAAAATCAAATTGTCAAAAAAGACTAATTTAATAAAATTTTATTACTTTGATAACAAGTAGAGTTAATTTTTTTCAAAATGTAATATTAATAATACTTTTACAATTATTACGAAAACCCTAAAGAGGTTGAGACCTTCCATAGCACTTACAAAAAAAATTTAAATGATTAGCAATTACTAGAAATATAAAATAAAATATAAACCCTCTTTGAAAAGTAAAAAATATCGCTAAATGCTAAGAAATAGCTCATTTATTAGTAAATAGTATAATTACAATATCCCTATCGCAAGAAATTTATATGCTCTTCTTGGGTTAGAGGTTTTTGCTTTTTTTAAACTAAAGACTGTATACATGCCCACGGTATCGATGATTTGAATTACAATAAAGACGATGATATTTCAATAAGCGCTTAAACAATGTATGAAAGAATAGATATGAAGAGTCTAACTAGCAGCTTAAATTATATTTACCTTTATGAATTTTGTTAATATTATAATCTACCTTGCTAAAAAGATTATTCTTTAGAGCAGATAAATAATGACAGAACCATAAGAACTACAATCAGAGAGTACACTCGTACAAAAATGTTTGAGGAATTCTATTTAATGATAAGAAGGTAATATCCAGATATTTTTTTAACTGAGTAGTTTTTGGTTTAGGAGTTTATCCGAATAGGTGTAGGTTCAGATGCTTTTGGGTTTAGTATAAAATCGATTAGAATAGCTAGCTATCTAATGAAAAATATGTGCTATATTGCAAAGTTTTAATAACCACCTTCTCTTGGAACTTATTCAAATTTTGTTTTGCTAAGAGATAAGAATCTAGATATTTATGAGTATTTTAAAGCAAAAGTTATTGAAGTGTTGAAGGAAATTAAAAAAACTTAAAAACCGCTAATAGAATCAAACATAAGATAATTAGTCAAATAAAGCTAGTTAACTGAATTAGAGCCATGCTTTGAAATCTATTTAGTTAAGGATAATATGTGCTTATTTAGATTCTTCAAAACATGGGCAATTCATGACGAAGAATTTTTAAAATAGTGTATCCAATTATTTGAAAACACAATAGAAACAAGTGATTAACTTCTAAATCACATTGTTTTTGATTGTTGCTCTGATAAAAGTGAGAAAATAATGAGAAAAAATAAACTTATTGAAGAATATCTTTCAAAATAATATAAGAATCAAAAGAAAAAACTATGTAGATATTGGTTAAGAGGATTGTGTATATTTGAAAAATAACAGTGTTAATATTCTCATGGTATTGAAGATTTAGTTTATGAAGCCTATGATGAAAAAATAGATGACCCAGACTATATTGATTTTATGAGTTAAAAACCACTTTGGAAATAAAGAAGTTATGTTTCTTTATTTTAAGAGCAAGAAATCTTATTATAAAAAGGGCTTATAGACAAGATTCACTCTCAAGAAGATTTAGACAACACTAAAGAGCTTAGAGAAAACATAAGAGATATCATGTAAAAAAATGCTATGGAATTATTTATGGAAGAGATATGGAAATATTATGGAAGAGAAACCATTTTAACTGAAAGCTTTATTGTGAGAGAATTTAGAAGAGTTGGTTTCTTTAAATTAGGATACACTTTAAAAAATCAAATGATTGTAGATATTGTTGCTATTAATAAATGTTTTGTTTCTTAGACAGTTTTACCACCTTTAGTTTAAAAAACCTAAATTTTGTATGCTTTTCCTCCGTATGAAAAAGCAATTAAGCATTATGTTTCTAAAACTTTGAAGGCTTTTATTGAAAAAAAGTAAGAAATAGGTAATCTATTTTTAATTAAGCAAATCATTTTATTTTTTTTATTTTTAAATTATCATTAATTTAAACAAATTTTTTTTCTGAACAAATTTATTTTCCAGGTTTGATTAAAGGTTTTCATATTTTAATTCTTTAAAATGCAAATATTTTTTAGAAATATGATAGATTATTGGTATTTTTAGATAGAAACTCAAAAAATTTTTATTATTTTAGACCTTGAAGAATAAAATGAAGAGTAAAAATTAAGAAATTAGCAAGAAAATTCTGCAAAAAAAGACACCTTTATTGATAATTATGAGATAGATAAATAATTTGAAGATGAAGAATAGATAATTAATAAAGTTAAGCAACAATAATTAGAAGAAAATGATGAATAAAATTAGCCTTTATTTACTGTAAATGAATTCAAAATAAAAAAAGAATTTTATAGAGATCCTTAAGCAGATATTCCTCCTCTTCACTTGATATAAAAGCACTATAATAAACAGCTTGAGGAAATAATAAATGATATTTTAGATAATTAAGACTTTAAAGATGCTTTATAATAAAACATACCATAATTTAATTTAAAGGCCCTAAAAAATTGTTTGATTTTAGATAGCGACACTTAGAAAATTTAGAATGCTATTAATGTACTTCTTTAAAAGAAAACTTAAAAAATGATCTTCAACTTTGACAAGTTTTTATATAATATATATCTTTAGTTCCGTCCTCAAATTAGAGCAACAATAGGTTTCACTAAATTCAAAGAAAATTTTAAGTAGATTTTAACTGAAAAGTATGACTGTGAAGTCTTTAATATGAGCTGTAAAAGCTTAGCATTATAAAAAAAAATATTTAAATAGTCTGTAAAATAAAATAATTAAAAACATTAAAAAAATAACTTAACAGCAAAATCTGACGAAAAGTAGTATAAGGAATAGATTTTATAAGACAAATATATCTTTAAATAAGCCTAAATCGATTTAAAAGACAGAATAAAAATAGTTGATACTATATAATCTATAGACGAAGCTCTTAGAATATTGTAGCAGTAATCATATCTTGGAGTGGATTTAGAAGGCTCTCTTTCAAAGCATGGGCACATTGAACTTATTTAAATTAGCTATCATGATTTCATATAAAACCATTCATTTATCTACGTATTTGATTTCGTTGAAATGGAAAAATAGTAAGAAGTTTTTATCCTTGCAAAAAAAGCTATTAAATAAATAATGGAAGACAAATCAATTATAAAAATTTTATAGGGATGCTAGAAAGATGCTCTAGCTCTCTATCATCTATTTAGTACACAAATTATAAATGGTTTAGATACTTAGGTTGCTCATAATTTTATTATATAACTTAAGGCTCTAAGTGATTTGAAATAGAATAACAAAAAAAAAATAAAGGATTTATAATATTTTAATTGCGGTCTCAACTAAATCCTTTAAATATATAACGCTCCAAATGGTCTCAATCCTTTAAAGGCTAAATTTCAAAGTATATTTGTTGATCCTGTACAAAGTGCACACTACATGAAGTAAAGACCTATTAATGAAGAATTTTTAATCTATTCCTCAAAAGATGTTGAAGATTTGATACCTGTTTTCTTTAATATTCTGAAATCATTAATTTCAAATTTAAAAACTCTCTATGATGTAATAGATAGTTAAACTGCCACAGAATTAATACTAAAAGTATCATAAGTTACTACCAATTATAAATAGAAATGAAAAAAATGAAGCAATAAGAAATAAATAAATAATTATTTTTTTCATTATTTTAATAAATAATGCTAAATGTTGCCCGCCATTAATTATTTATTGTCTGAAAAATAATTTATCTTAATAGTAAATAATTAAATAATGAAATTTACTGATTTATAATTTTATTTTTGTCTAAAATTTGTTTATGATGTAATAGATATATATTTATAAGGTCACAGAATTCATAAAAAAATGATAATAAGTTACAAAGTATTATTTACAATAGTTATTAATAAAGGTTTTTCTTTTATTTATAATCTATTCACTTCATTTCATGTCAAAAATTATATATTTTTTCCAATTTAACTTTTATATTTTTATTTTAATCCCAAAAATATACTTGTTACTTAATAGAAAGATTAAGTAAAATAAAATAAGTTTTTTATTTATTGTGAAGTATTTTTTAATAATTTTATTTTTTTCTAAAATTTAATATTTTTATTCAATATTGTTTTTGTTATTACTTTCGTTTTCAAAAATTATGAAATTGAAATAATTTTACATAATTTTAACTTTTTAATTAACGCAAAAAAAAAAATAACAAGGTTAAAAATCTTACTTTTAGTTTTGTCTATAATTTTTTACTGAAAAAATAGCTATGACTAAAAGAGTTAGTTAATATTCTATTGAATTAATAATTTAGTGTTATTCATGTTGAAGCATGTAAAATTCATTAAAAATCTTCATATTTTTGATATGAATTTTTTAGAAAGCAATAGAGTGAAGATTATTTTAAGTTTAATATTATTAGGACATTCTGAATGTAAATACCTTTATAATTAATAGTTATCTATAAAAAAAGTAGTAAAGGAAAAAAATTAGATCAAGTATATACAATAGAAAAATTATTTAATTTTCTTGATTTTTGATCTTGGTTATTTAATAGAGATTTAAAGAATTTGTCAATAAAGTCTATGGAAACAACTCGTAAAGAATTACTGACTTCAAAATGCTTAGTCGTTCTTGCTTTTATTACTGTTGTTTACTTAGGTAAGAGGTATGCTGTCCCATCAGTTGAAGTAGAATGCATTAAAGATCCTATCCATGATGCATTAACATACTTTAATGATGCAGTTAATAATAACTTATCTTTGGCTAGATTTTTGTAAATTAGTAGCTCTTTGTTGATGGATATTGTATTTGTAACTTTATATGGGTACTGGGTATTTAATATATCTACAGGAAGAGTTATTTATGCAACAGGATTGTTTTATTTAGTAAGAGCTATAACTTAAACATTTATAGTTCTTAGATTTCCTGATGGATATTATTGGGATGATCCTCATGTACCTAGTATTGTAGTTCCATATGGAAGAACAAGCGATTTTTTCTACAGTGGACATTGCGGATTCCTAAATTTATGTGCATTAGAATGGCTAAGAAGTGGAAAAAGTAATTATTTTAAAATAGTTCAGCTTGTTAATGCTTATATGGCTATTGTTATGCTGATATTTAGAATTCATTATATGATTGATATAACAACAGCTATATTTATAAGTCATTACATATATATTTTAGTGGAGCAAAATTTAGATTTATTGGATAATCTTTCACTCCGCTATTACTAAGCTTTAAAATTAAAAATTTTTGAATGCTAGAGAGGCAAAAAGACTGAAGAAATTCAAGAAAGTTTAATAACCTCAAAAGAATTACTGCCAATTAAGAAATAATCAAAATGACTTCCATGAATTTATTTAATTATCAAAATATTTTATTTAACAATGTTAATTTGAAAGTAATTTTATTACATTTTAAAAAAGTAAAAATGAGTATTAAAAGAAAATTAATAATTCGATATGATAAATAAGCTTTGCTTTATAATCAACGAATGAGTGAATAAATTAATGTATATAATAAAATAAAAATATAATAAAATATGCTTAGTTACATTGTCTATATTCAATAATTAGTTAGTTATGTTTGCCTTAAATTAAAAAAAAACTTTATGTTATGAAGCATTATTCATAACAAAAGTATTTCTAAGTTTATATTAATTTTTTCTCTTTAAAATAATTTAAGTTGATAAATTTTTTAAATCCTTTTAATGCCTCTTTTATGATCTGTATAATACATCCTTTTCACTTAATATTTACCTTATTTAACTTAAATTTTAATAAAAACAAATATTTATCTGCATAAGATTGTAATACAAAGTATTGTTATTTATTTAATAATTAAGAGTATTCTTCACAGTAGTGATATATTTTTTAATGGAGATCAAGATAATATTTAGTTTATTGGAATATCTTTAAAATTGAATTACTTAATTTATAAAAATTAATATTTAACCAATAAATTAAGAAAATTAAAAAATATTCACCAAAAGTTTTGTATTTTATAAAAGTCTAAACAAACTTTTTTAGATCAAATAAAAAACTTAATATATTTCATATAAATAATTTAGAATATAAAGGGGAATTAAATCAAGATGAATTAAAAAGAATCTCTTGGTTTATCACCTTCCCATTCACCAACTAGTGAAAGAATTAGACTCGGTAAGTTGTTCGTTGCTTAACATTCTTCATGCTTTTAAAAAGAACTAAATTAAGAATACAATTTAAAATAAAATGAGTGTTCACCAAAAAAAAAAAGAAATCAATTATATAGAAATATTATGACTAAAAACAGAGATGAAATTAATTATAAACCAAAAGAATCTCGAAATAGCTAATTGAATGATTTAAAAGAAACATTTTAGCGTGCTCATTTATATTAAGAATCTCCTTTAAGTATCAAACACTTAGATTCTTTAGTAGAATTTGAAGATAAATAAAATTAAAGCATAAATGCTTATAATAGTATCCATAATGAGAGTTCCTTAAATCTTAAATAAAATTATAAGGATGTATTTAAAGCTAACAGTGTAGAAGTATCTCCTAAAAATAAAAGAAAAGTTAAACATTTTAATTTAAATGATAAATCCCTTTAATTTTAATTAGTTAAAGAGTAAAATTAAATGATAAACAACAAAAATAACATAACATAAAATGAAAATTTCTTTTTTACAACAGCCTCGATTGATTATTGCTAAGATGATAATCCAAATTAGCATAAGCATGTATAAAGAAAAAAATTTAATGAATTATATTACATTTAATAAACAGAGTCTATTTAAAGATAACATAATAACTCAGTGGATTCAACTTAAAATGGAGCTCAAAATAGATTGAGTTTAAAAAGCATTAATAAAAAATCAATAAGTTAACATGAAAATTATTAAATAAAATAATCTAAAAAGTTATTACGACTACCTAAACTTTAGAATAATCTATCTAAAAGTCTACTATAGTCTTATGAAGAGTGCTAGAATTCAATGGATCAGTTAGCCAACTTAGAAAGATCAATAAGTCAAAAAAGTATCTTTCAATACGACTTAGCTCTTCCTTAAAATCAGGAAAAGCTGTTTAGCTAAAAAAAAAGATGGGAAAATAGAGCCTTAGAGTATATAAATGAAAAGAAATATTAAAATTTTTAAGATAGAAAAGATTTTAAAATATTTAATGAAGGAATAGATAAAAGAATTCACAGATATTACATAGATGAAGAGCAAAGGAGAAAAAATATTTTAGTGTAAAAAATGGAAAAAATTATATCACAGAATTAAAAAATTAATTTTATTAATTAGTAAAGAATTGATAATTTTAAAAATGAATAGTTTTATAAAAAATATGGAATTCCTTCAAAAGAAAAGCAAACAAATATTTCAGATATATAAGAAGATACTCGTTAAAATTTATATTCTCCCTAAATTGATAAAAAAGGTGTTCCTTCTTCCTCTACAAGAGCTTCTCCACACTTAAAAAATTCTCTATAAATTAAATTTACAAACAATTAGCTATCAAATTCTAATTCAAGAAGATAAAGCTAAGAAATATCTTACACAGATTTAATTTAAGATGAAAGTTATGGAAGTTTAAATGAAATGCTTTCTAATAAACTAAGCTCTATTTCTTATTAAAAAAGAAAGTAGAGTTCAAAGTAATAAGATGTTTATGAAACATTCAAAATTTTATAAAATTTACCACATTTAAGTAAAATTAACTATCCAACCCAAGATTTTCCTTCTATGAGCAAACAAGATAAAGTGGATTAAACCAAAACCAATCAATAACCTGTAAATAAATCAAAGATTTTAAAAGAAGAATCAGTGGACTTAGAAAGTCCACTTTTATACAAAAAATAAATAAAATAGTTAATTTGAAAATAAAAATACAATTTAATATAAATCTATAAATAAATATATTCTCTAATATAATTTTATTAATATAATTAATGATAATTATTGTTTTTAAGTCTCTAATCTAAAACATATATTTTTATATTTACTTTATCTTTAAACAAATAAAATTTTTTACTAACTCAAATAATATTTTTTACATACTAACTATTATTAAAAATTTTTTATACACAAACAAAATTAAAATGAAATCAATTGAAAAATATTTTTAAAAATAAATTGAATAAGTAAAAATAAAATGGGAATATTTGCATTTTTTTTTTTTCCAATTATTAAAATTATAATTAAACATTTTTACCTAAATATTAAAAAATATTTTAATAAATGATAGACATATGTAAAAACTTTAGAAATTTTTTGAAGAATTATAAACAAAATTTTAATAAATTATTTAATGGAATTATTAATAAACAAAAATATTTAGTGAAAATAAAAATCTAAATTTTATAAAAATTTTTAATATTAAGAATGATCAGAAAAATAAATACTTTTCATAAATATCATTCACAAAACTATCAGTAGAGATTCGTTATTTCGATAACTTTTTATAGTTGATATTATATTACTTTATTTATTATTTTATTAACTTATTCATTCTAAAGAATCATTTCCTATCATTATTGGTTTTCTTTTTTATAAAGTTTGGATGATTAACTTTTTTATAAAGTTTTTGCAAGTCAATTTAAAGTCTAAATTTTGTTAAGTGCTCTCATTAATTTATCTCAAAAATATCGTCATTCCAGATGTCTTTATTTCGTTTATGATGTTCTTAACTTCTTCATTGGTCAAAATATCTTAGGTTAATTCTTCAATATATTATTCAAATAAAATTGAAGCTCTTTCAGCAATTGTATAAGGAAGGTAAGATTCTAATTTAGATTTAGAAAAATCTACAACTTTTGAAGCTATGTATTAACCTGCGATGGTTCCAGCAGGTCCCATAGTAACACCCATAGTCCTAGCCAAAACGTCAACACCGGTCCAAGAAACATTCTTAATTTAATTCATCAAAAAATCTCTTTTTGTTAGGGATCCTGTGACTAATTTATTAAGGTCATTAATTGCAGATAAAAAAGAAATACCAAATGTTGTAATAATATTGTCTCTTAGCATTTTACTGGTTGTTGTTACCAACTTATTGTTAGTAAAAATACTGTCTATTACTTTATTGCTGTAAGGCACTTTTTTTATCATTTCCTTCAAGATTGGATGAACAAATGTGTTCAATTATTTACGTCTAGCACTGTCATCTGATATTTTGATTATTTGTTTTCTGTTCATTTTTGCTATCATATTCTTTACAGCTGATTTGACAGATTCTTCCCATGAATTGCCTTTTTTATGATAGTTAAAAACTACTAAAACAAAGGACAAAAACTAGGAATCTTTAAAGATAACCTTTTAATGTTCTTCCTTTAAAAAATTTAAAATATATCCTGATTCCACCATTAGACTAATTTATTCTTAAGTAATCTAGGAAATTGATATCCTTTTCTAAGTATCTTTTTCACTAATATTTAATCTCTTGCTAACTTAAAGAACAACTTCTTTATATTGCTCTGGACATACTTCTATCATTAAAATGCTTTTATTTTTAATTTTATCTATAACATTTTCTATAGTATCCTGTACACATTCACAAAAAACAGAAAAGTAAGAAAAATTAACAACTTCATAGTTTAGAAATTCATCACTTGGATTTATATTAATAGGTTATCTCTTTTTTAACATATCGATAGCTAATTAAGCAATATTCTACCTCAAAAATCTTTCAAAAGGCAATTATTTAATTTCATTTAATATTATTTCAATTTCTTTTGGAAAAAGCAGATTAAAGCTAATAGATACTAAATACTATTCTAAACCTTTTGCTATAGTTTAAGCCTGCTCAATATGAACTTTGTTTTCTAGAGCTGACATTAGTAAGCTTAATGCCCTATCAACTTTAGAATCACTCTTAATTAATTATTATAAATAACTTTGCTCGCTGAGTACTCCTGATATCTGATTGTACAGTTTATTTTTTATATCAGCTTACTCCAATTAATAGTTTTAACTTTTTGATTCTTTATAAATTTCTTATGATATTTTCTTATTTTTGCTACTTTTTATTAATTTAGCTATGTATGTAGAAATTGCTACATCATTTTTTAAAGCTTTAATTGCAGCTTTTCTAGCAGATTTGTAGTCATACTAGCTATTTTAAAAGTAATACATTATAAGATAGCTAGACAGTAAAAATTAGCCTTCAAAAATAATACCTGAATCATTAAAATCTGTTTCACTTTCATCATCTTAGCCTTCATAATTTAAAAGAAATCCTGAATCAATTATAATTTTAATCTAATCAAAGCTAAAAGGTGAGCGAACTAAGTATTTTAAGACCCAATCTAAACTTGATAAATTAGCTTTTTTTAACCCTTACACAACTTAGTCATATTAGTCATCTGCAACTTCTAACAGTATTAATTACAGCTTTTTATTTTCCCATTTTTCCAAAACTTGCTTGAGAGTTTCTTCAGAAGATTTTTGATAAATAGATATCATTGCTTTTTTTCTAAACAATAAATTTTTGATTGTATCTTTATTTATCAAATAACTTTTATTTAAATTGAATTGATTTTTGTCAACTAATACAAACATAAATAAGAATATTATATTATCAAAAACTTGATAATTTTTTATTTCTTAATGATTATCAAAAAATGTTTAAAAGTCATATAATGCTTATTTATATTAATTAAGTGCGCATTATTAAAATATCAAGTGACGAAATAAACATTTCTTCCCTTTCTTGCAAAGAGTATATAAATAAAATAAAAAATACTTTAATGATAAATCATAAATACAATTTATGGTAACTTACTTTCAAAATAAAAAATTTTATTATCAAAATATTGTTTTAAAATAAGCAGTAAATATTATTATTGACCAAATCTATAATTTAGAGTAACAAGTATTTTTATCTCAAATTTATATTTATTTAAAAATAAATGATTTATTTTTTAATGGTTTAATTGATAATATATTTTAATTTTTATAAGTAGAATTATTAATAAGTTTTCTTGGTTTAACAATTTATTAAATAGTTGATAAAATTTAAAAACTAGCTTTTAGCTTTATAAAGGGTTTCATAATTGATTTCAGACATAATTTTAAGTTAATTTATTCTAAAATTTCAAAAAAATTAATTTAAATTTTTTAATTTTTGATAATAAAGATTATTTTTAAAAGATAAAATTTTAATTGACATAAAAAGTAAATTAGATACAAAAGATTTTAATTTTCAAAATATTAATTTACATTCATAGATTTATTGCTGAGTAATCAAGTTAGATTTTATACAATATGACTTTTAAGTAATTATCGTTTTAATTTACTATAATATATTCTATGGTATTATGTATTATAAATCATATTTTTCAAATTACAAAATTTTTCTTAAATAAGTAAGTATATAATATAAGTGTTTTAGATCAAGCTGTTTATATCAATTATTTGTAGGTAGGTTTTAGATTATTGTAAAGAGTTATTTAATTTTATCCATCAAAAAGTTTATTTTTTTATAATTACTATAAGTAAATATTTCATTATTATTAGTAATAGATGATAATTGATTTAAAAATATCAATTATTATTTTATTTTTTGTGTTTGTATTAAATAAGAAGTTAGTCATAAAAGCATTAATATTAATTAATAAAAATTGATTAAATGCAACTAGCAGGCTAAAATATTATTTATAAATTAAAATAATTTAGTATTTTAAATTAAAATGATTAATTATTTTAAAAATAAAAAAAATTATAAGAATATTTTATTGATTGATCATATTTTTAAATCATTTAATTGAAGATAATCGTATTATTTAATTTGCTTAAGAAACTGAAAAATGTTTCACTGAATAAAAAGTTTGCAACAATTGAAAATAGTAAAATTTTGAGTTTTACTTTTTTATTTTATTAAAATAAATTTAAAAAAAAAGAATATTTTAATTATTAATTATTTATTTTTTAATTAAAACAGATATTAACAAATTGAAAAATTTATGATTTTATTTTTTAAATACTTTTGTCTCAGATTATTTAAACACATCACTAAATAATAATTTTTTTTATTTATAAAGCTTTTGTTTTATATTTACTGAATTATTATTAATTATTTCTAATAATCTAAAATATTTTAAATGACTTTTAATGAGGAATACAAAATTTTCTTAGGTTTTTTCTAATAAAAAATAGTTAAAATTTATTTATGATAAATGTAAATTATTTTCTTACGTTTTCCTCAGGATTTTTATTTAAGTATCTTTCAAGTAAGATTTTATTTTTTAAATTATAAAATAAAATTTAAAATTTAACATGAAACCTTTAATTCACGATAAAAGAATTTTAAAGAACTATTTTTAACTTTTTTAATTATATTATGTAAAGAAAATAAATTGATTGAAAGCTAACAGATTTTTTAAAACAATAAATAATTGAGTTAGTTTATTTATATTTTGTGTTTGAAAGAGTTATTTATTTATTAACAATTTCAACAAAAAACATAAAAAATGCAAGTTTATTTGTTTGTAAATTTATTATATTTTTTAGAAATAATAATTTTTAATTTATTATGATGCAAGTATGCAAAATAAAGCTATCTATTTCAACCAAATCAAGCAAGGACGGGGTATGAGACGGCTCTGTTGATACCGCATTTACCCTTACCTCTGACGATTCTGAAGTAACCCTTTTCACCCCAAGAGGCACCCCAAGAGTTCTTGACCTTCCAGAAGTCCTTACCGTTTTCACTTCCCAAACCAACGATTAAGACACCGTGGTTAAGACCGTTAGGATTGCAGATGAGGGGGTTAGAGATACCACCAGCGTAGAATTAGAGATTGTTGGCATTGATAGCAACGGAGAGAGGACCAATGTTATCGAGGGCAACACCCATAGTGTTTTCAGTGTCAGCAACAGTCTTACCTTATTCAATATCAACAAAGGAAGCAACACCAACAACACCGAGGGATTAGTTGTATTTGCAAGAACCATCAACAGCAGTGTAGGGATAAGCTGATTCAGTTTCAAGCTTGGCAGATTCTAAGTAGGTGAAAGCATTGTCCATCAAACCACCATTGCAACCTTAATCTTCCTTGGTATCACAATCAACCAATTGTTATTCAGAGAAAGAGGTTAAGTTTTACTTTAATTGGAGGACGTATTGACCTTCAATGGAACCAGTGGTAGAGAAAGCCCAGCATGAACCGCAAGAACCTTAGTTCTTAACAGGGGTAACGGCACCCTTGGTGGTCCAATCAATAGCAGTGGGAGCAGTGAAGGGAGTAGAAGAGAGGGAAACCTTAGCTTGGGAGTTTCTAAGTTGGGGCTTGTAACCAAGGTACATGTCAGCGAATTCTTCGTGGGTTAAGTCAGCGAATTAGGTGATTCCGTGTTGAGCTTCGTCGTTCTTGTTGAAGAGTTCGATTCTTCTTAAGTTTTCCTTGAAGATAGATAATCTGGCGTTGTAGTGTTCTTCAGAGCTGTACTTCTTGTTGTAAGTTTGAGTGAACTTCTTGAAGGCAGCAGCGATGTCCTAGTCTTGCATAGTGGAGAATCTTGCGAAGACGCAAGCAGCCAATAAAGCGACAATGATTAATTTATTCATTTCTCTTTTTGAATAATTTACTTATTTATTTGATTGATTTAATTTAATTATTGAAATTGTTGTTATGATTTTACTGCATTTAACGCTAGAAAAATTTATTTAGATTTCTTCAGATGTTAGGTTTTGATGCAATCTCTTAATTCTACGTATCAATCTGAGCTATTTTAGTTTATTGATTTACTTAATTATAAAAGAAATTCTTTTGATTTTTAAAAAGATATTTGAATGCATTTAAACACAAATTTTATCCTGAATGATTGAATTAATTTACAAAAATCATGTGGAATATAGATAGAAAAGAATTAGTTTAATAATTAATGTATTTTTATAGGCATTCACAAAGTATAATGTAATTTACCATTCAAATTAGTTCATTGAAAAAATATCATTCAAATTGCCTTATTTGATGTATGCACCTTTATTTGGTCTTAATTTTAAAAGAAAAACATTAAATTATATCAAACTTAACTTACTTACTTATTTACGATGAATTTTTAATTTTAAAATTCAGAGCATAAGCAAGTAAAAATATTTAATCTAAAGCCCACCAAAAATAGTATGTTGTAATCATTAATTACATAATAGTCAAAATCAGCAAATATTAATATTTGTATTCTGCGTCTATCATTTTTCTAAATATTCAAAATAGTAGCAACTCATAAATTAATTTGTAAATTATAAAAATTGCAAATATCCTAATTATAAAAGAATTTTTTATTTTTTCTTATATGAATTTGCATATTACTGTGTCATTAAGATTTCTTTTATATTTTCGCTAATTCATTAATTGATCTATTAATTGATAGACATCCATCTAATCTTTCTTTTCTTAGATCCACCTTCTTTTTTTCTTAAAATTCTTTGTAATACAAATGTAAAACAATTAAAAATGTTCTATTTTCAGTTTTTATATTTTAGAAATTTAAAAAGATATAAATAATCTATTTAGTTATTTACCTACAAAAAACAAAGAATATTTTATTTAATGTTGAAAATTACATAAATTACTACAAAAAGTAGGATATGGTTTATTTTTTTTATGAAATATATTTATTTCTTTATAAAGATTAAGAGGAATAACTACTATTTATGACATTTCGAAATTTCTAAAGCTAAATAATTATAAATTCTATTTATTTAACAACAATTTATATACAAAAATAAAATGATAATAATAAACAAAAAATAATAACAATAAACAAATATATTTTAAAAGATTATTACTTGAGTATTATATAAGTCTTATATTGGTGATTTACATTCAATTTTCTTTGTAAAAGAATTAATTTCATTTTATCCTAACAGAATTATTCTTCCTTTTATACAAGTTGAATTCTTTTATATCCTTTTTCTGAGAAACAAGTATTTCAAGACAAAAGAAAAAATTTTTCGATTAAGAATACTTGTATTATGGCTACTTTAACAGATATAATAAATATGAAAGTTCTATGTTAATTAAAATATAAATTGTTTTGTAATTCGCATTTTATATATTTTTATCTATTTTTTATAATTTATTATATAGTTGTTAAGTAAATTGAGAAATATATATGCCAGTCCATATTACCTTCATATATTTATTTTTTTTACCTTTTAAAAAAGAGTAATGTAATAAAAAAGTATTGGCTAACATTTAGTAAAATGAGAAAAAATTCTTTTTATTATAAATTTAAGTAAAAAATGATAAATATACTTTAGTAGATGAATTTTCAAGAATATTTTTGAAGTAAAACATTTTAAAATACATTTAATTGAATTTAATATCTTTTAATTTGCATCTTTCGACATTTTTAATGGATAAATTTTATTAAAATATAAAAAATACAAACGATATCTAAAATATTTTTTAAATGATACAATATGTGAATATCCTTAACATTTCTTTAAAAAAATAATTCTTAATATGATAAATAAGTTAGCTGGCTATCTTATTTATTAATAAAAATACATTTTTTTATTAAAAAATGTTAAAATATCTAAAAATATCTTATTTAAATAATCCTTTAATTTAATATTAATATTAATAAAGGAGTTATAAAATTGCAAATAAAAAGGTTGATAGTTAATTAATTTCTTTTATGTCATTTGCATTTATTTCTCTTCACTATGAGTTGTTATTATTTATGTAAATTCAAGCCTTCAAATCATTGTATTTTTTAATTTTTTATTCATTATATATACAGTAGAATATAGTTTAGGTCTTAAATTTTTACTTCCCAAAAACTGGAAAAAATTTACAATTAACTCTAAAAAAATATTGAAAAATTTACAACTTATGGATTTATGACTTAACCTATATTCTACGGTATTATTTAGTATAATTTTAATTTTTCCTTTATCTGAAAGAATAAAAATAATAAATACTATGAAAAAAATAATCTAATAAATATATTGAATAAATTTAAGCTTCTGAAATTTTATATAAGAAACAAATAAAATTATAAAATAGGTTTTGCTAAATATCAAATTAAATACCTAAATTTAAAAATTGTATTAATAATAAAAGTATTTGGATTAATACATTTATTTTTAAAATATATAAAAATTAATACTTTATTATTGATAATTATAATATGAAAAACATTTATTTATACTATTAATTTTTTCAAATTTTATTTTTATTTTTGTAGAATTTTTTGTAATACTTTATATTTAGATTATTTTGTAATTAAATAAAGCTTTTTTATAATTAAAAGAAAAATGTTAAAACAATTTTTTTTTTTTAATTAAAATAAATAAAATTTGAAGATATAATTTAATTAGATAAATAATTTCTAAAAGTAGGTAGAATTATTGGAGTTGTAAAATTATATTTTCAAAATAATTTGATATATTTTGAATTCGTATTAAATTTATATCAATAATTATAATTTTTTAATTCTTTTAATTCTTAGAAATTTTTTTAGTTTTTTTAATTACATGTGAATATTTCAATTTATAAAGATATTCTATTCTATGTTTTATATAAATAAAATTAAAAAAAAAATATACAAATTTATTTATTATATTTTTTAATATTTATTGTTTAAGTTACAAATTGAAAAGTGAATAAACATAAATTAAAATTAAAACAATAATATATTGATTTAATTATCAAATCAAGCAAAGTTCTTTTTAAGAAGGGAAGCATCTCCCTTGGAGAAGTACCAATCTTTTTTAGAAATAGTGGATCTTTTATAACCTAAATCATCAGTAATTTCTTTAACTACTTCAAGGAAAGGAGGAATTTCAACGTTTTGATTTTTATTTTTTAATATGACCTTTAAGATATTGAAACCTTCTTTGACATTTAAGTAAGTGTCTAAGATAAAAACATTGCCTTGATATAAAAAGACATCTCTGTAAGTAATAAGGTTATTTCTCTTTGTATCTGACTTGCTAAGCATAAATGTATATTCTCTATAGCTCAACAATTTCTTGAACTAAATTTCACTACTTTGTGTATCTTTTGAGATCTTATCAACCTTACTAGCACTTAAGATATAAGCATAATTTTAATTTTAACCTCTTCTTCTAAGTTTTCTAAAACTTTTTTTGTTTCCTTGTTCTTCTCCACTCTCAAGGAAAACATCTTCAATAAAGAATCTTTGACATTTCAAATCCTTAGGAATATTAGGGCTAATGTTTTCATTGGGCTTTAATAAGAACCTATTTTTTTAAAAGATAATGTTAGCATTTGATAAAATATTTACTAAATAATTATATTTAGCTTTTTTTTGAAAATGTTAAACAAATCTTTTATAAAATTCAGTTTATTTTTGAAATAATAATTTATTTAACAAATGTGACTATTATCCCAAAAAATCTAATTTTTTAAAGCAGTTTCTGGAAATTAACAACTTTAAATTTAAAATAAAAACGATTAACATAAATGAAGATCTTTTTTAATTTTATTTAAAGTAAAAGAAATGCTAAATGACTTTGCAATCATTAATATATTCATTTTATCTCTGCTTTTTATTTTGTTTAACTAATTTAGTTTAAGTATTTAAAATTAATTGTAATTACTTTCTAGTGTATTTTGTTGTAGAAGATTCAATACCAACACATTGCTTTACTGCATTTAGCATCTTTGTTAGCTTTTCTTCGAAACTCTTAACATTATTGTCAACAATAACATGATTTGGGTGACCTAACCAAGCATCTTGAGTTTTCTTATCCATAATAGCAGCTTCTTCAGCAGTTTCAAAACGAGCTGAGTTTTATTGGTTGTAGAATTTTTCTGCACCTAAAGCAGCAGTAACAAGGTGAATAACTAAATCGTATCTATCATCTCTCATAAGAACTTCATTTAAATTGTTGATGTTAAGTAACTCAGCCCATTCCTTGGGTTCAACATAAGCTTGCCCATCCATTAAACCTCTATCACATAACACAATAGCTTTCTTCCTACTCAATTTAGCTATCTGAGTCATTGTGTTTTCAAGACGAATCTAAAGCTTAAGAAGATTAGTTTAAAATTGAATGGCTTAAACCATATTATAGTTCTACATATCAAGCATACCACCACCATTTGCAATAGTTGTAGCAGCTTCTGGAACAACAAAAACTAAGTACCCTAATTCTTTCATTTTTTCTTACACATAAACTAAACCTGATGTCTTACCACCGCATGGTCCTCCTGTGACACAAACTTTGAAAACTTCAGCCTCTTCTTCATCGGGTGATTTTCTTTCACTGATGATAGGAATATTTTAAGAATTTTAAGCTAATTTTGCTATCTCATCAAATTCTGTATCCTTTGATTACTTTTAAGTCTTTTGACTAAGCTTCTAAGTTAATTAGGCAAGCTCTTCATTATCTTACTTACTATTTAAGTATTATTACAAAAACTTGTATCCAATATACCCTTAAGCACACAAAAGAGGTATCAAAATGCTATTTTAAAGACTTAATTTATCTAAAGAAGATGAAACTTATCCCATAATTGTCTGTAACTATATAAACACAGTAAATATGTTGAAGTGCGCTATATTTGCTTTTGCTTTTAAAAAAGTGTTATAATTATTAATTTTAGTCAATAAATAATTACTAAAATTATTTGAATTATTTATTTAACTTAAAATGACAATCAAAGATTAACAAATCTCCAATTTATTTTAATTCACATTTAATCATACATTTTAAAATGAATATTTTCATTATGCTTAACTTTAACTAATTTATTCCTAAGATACCACTCAAAATGAATGGATGAATGAAAGACTGAATGCACTGTTTTCTTTTAATGACATATCTTATTTTTATCATAAGCTAGATTTTATTTTATTTATTTACTTAACTTTTTAAAGTAATAGTATAGTAAAATTTATCTATGGTGGGGGTAATTAAGAAAAAGATTGCTTACTTAAGCAGTGGAGGGGGTTTACCTTTTTATATAAATCTAATAAAAAACTAAATGTGCTTACTTAATTTCTTTTTTCTTTCAATTTTAAAATTTCACTTTTTGCTAGTAATATATTTAGATTTTTCAAAGCGGAGACATAGGTTAAAAATATAATATTTATTCTTTTAGAAAATATAAATATCAGAAATATTTTGAATGAATTTAGTAAAGAGCTAATAAATTTTCTATGATTTATTATTATAGGCTTTAATTTTAATATATTTGGCTATATTATTAAAATTAACAAAATTTGATTTATATTTTAAGCAGTATTTTGATAGAATAAAGTAATAAAAAGTAAAATAAAGCTTATCCCTTAGTATTTTTTTTAATAAATAAATTGATAAACTTTCTGTGTATATATAATAAAAAATTTTAATTTTCTTCTATTTAATTATAAAAGTAAAACTTAAATAAGAATTACATTTTTTTGTAATTTTTATTAATAATTAAATTCATAAAAAGATATTTATGTTTATTTTTTTATTATTTATTTATTTTTTAAATTTGAATGGAGAAAAACTAAAAATTTTATTGAATTATTTTATTATTCTTACTGATTCTGTAAAATAAAACTTTTATTTATTTAATTAATTATTTATCTATTTTATTTTTTTTACTGAGTAAAAGTAGTTAATAATGCTTTTTAATATTTCTAATTAAAATCTCTTGATTTATTTGATTTGTTTTGTTCTAATAAAATTTCTTAAATTTTGAAAAATGCTTGTCTAAGAATAAGATTTAATTTATTAACTATCTTAATTATAATCAATTAATTAAATTAAGCAAACTTTTTTTTAATTATTATAAGAGATGATTTATATTAATACTATATATATTTAAAATATAAAGACTTTAAAGTGAAATAAAAAGATAGTTATTTATTTATTTTATTGTGTAGGCAGGTAGACTTAAAAATTTTTTTCAATTTGAATTTATTAATTGATTTATTGATTTAGATTTTAGTGTTTAAAATCTAAAAATGAATAGATTATTTATTTATTGATTTTATATTTGAATTGAAAGAGTCGACAGAAATAAGACTTGCTCACTCAGTTGAACAAAGAAGAGCAACACCTCTTAATTTCCAATGGGAAGGATTGTTTGAACCTTCACAAGGTAAACCGACTCTGAAAATGAGATATTTATCTGTTCTCTTGGGATACTTATATACTGGACAGAGATATGTATTTGACATTCTATCTTGTTCGTTGGTTTTCTTCTTATTTATAGCACTAACGTGAAGAATAGGAAGATCTGCGAAAATCTTTTTAGGATCACTGTCATCAAGACCATTCTTACTCCATTTACAACCTTCGAGATAGAGACCTTTAATGTAGACACCTTCAGCTGGAGGCTATTCAATATCTTTTTCTTTTTCTCTCTCTTTTACTGTAGTTGAATAGACGACATCATCAAGTGACCAAGCTTCACCACCTTTACCATCACCTTTCTTGTGGTTTCTTGTTACTTCTTACTTCATACCTGTAAGGAAACCTTGAGGATTGAAGAAACCTGTCAACCAGAACAATATAGGTCTCTATCCACTACGCAACCAATCATTGAGTTATTTATTTCTATCAGACAAAGATGTACTCCATGAACCAAGGTTAGGAAGAAGCCATGAAATTTCAGCACCAGAAGGATCATATAACCATGAGTTAGGTACCTAATTTAATTTAAATTTAAACATTTTAACAAAAAAGTTTTACAATCAATTTTATATTATTTACCTTTGCATCATAAATGGCATTAATAGCTTCAAGAATTTCAGGTGTCATAATAATTTAACCATCAATAGCTAGAATAGTGTCTTGAAGAGTCTTTCTAACTAAACCAATAACTCTTTGCATACGGGTAACTTCTTGATACAAGAAAATATTGAGAGGAACTGTCATACCTCTTTCAGTACTTGTCTTTGGATTAGGTCCACCAAGTTTAGAAACAAGTTCTCTTACTTCAACATCATTATAATCAGGAGGAAGGTTCTTAAGCATATCTTTGGCTTTGTCTTAGACAATTTCTTCTCTTGTCTTACCTCCACCAACTGAAGAATCCTTGGGACGAGTTTCCATAACAGTGTTAATCATTTCCTTACTTTCTTTGAGACGGAAAGTTAAATCAGCATTAGAGTGAAGACCAAAAACCTATTGATAAATGAATTAATATTATTATATTGTTTATTTATTTATTTTGTTTTTTTGTAATTAAATTTAATAAAAAGTTAAAAAAAAAAAATTATTACTTCAGGATTATCAACTGTAGGAACCTTAGCAATATATTCTTAATACTTAATAAGTTCTGCAGATGGGTTTTGAGGAATTCTGTATTTGAACTTCTAACCTGAACCATCAACCATAATATCGTAGAAGAAGTAATCATTACCGAAAATACCATCCTTGAGATAAGTTTCACCATAAGTAATAAACAATTCACGATCAAGATCATCAGTAATTCTACCACCATATTGTACTTCACAAATCATATAACGAACGACATTCATTGAGATAGGAAGATTATGAGAGTTAGGTTGAGGAGTTGACATCAAGTTAGTGAGATACTTTTCAATATATAAGAGAGATGCTTCTAGATCTGAGTAGTTATATTCATAAGGTACACACCAACCGAGAGGACCGAATTTCTTTCTTTCAATGACAATTGAGTGAAGGAAACAAATAGTAAAGATAAGAGAACGCCAGTTAGAGTGATCAACCTTATCTATGAATTCCTGAGTAATGATGGTAGTAAATGTTTTGTAAAGACCAGCCTTAAGACCTTTGGGAGGTTCATTAGTAACCTTGAGAGTTTTTTAAAGAAGACCAAGAGGGAATTTAGGATGCTACTCACAAGTAATCCAAAGACGGAAATCTTCATGAATTTAGTTAATAGGTGAGACTAAAGTTTCAATTTCTTCCATAAACTTGAGACCAAGATGACAGTTCTAGAGAATAACCCAACCACCTTCAACGAAGCCTTTCATGATAACTTAACGAGCAACTCTTTCTTATCCTTCACCCATAGAAACTTTTTCACAAGGGAATTTCTTCTTTTTCTTAGCTAACTCATCAATTGATGAAGTGGGATCAGCACCAGCAGAAAGTAAGAAAAGAACAGGATCCATATTAGAAGATTCTTACCAGATACCTTCAATAGGATAAGAAATAGGATCAGTGAATTCCTTACCAAGTACATTAGAAATAAAGTTTTATGTTGCAATTAAAGTACGATCATTTCTTAATGAACGAACGAGACAAAGTGAAATGAATGAACCAATTTCCTTTTCTTGGTTAATGCTTTCTGCAAAGTCTGGAATGGGGAAATTTTCAGGATCGTTCTTATCTATCCAATTACGCCATTAGTTTTCAGAGCGAGAAATAAGATCAGGAAGTTCTTTGAAGAATGGAAGTGTTTATCCTGAGAAAGTGTGCTTGGAGAGAGCCAATATGTTAAGCCATTAATTATCTTCAAGGTATGATATTTGTTTCTAACGTTCAGACTTAATATCAAGGGCATCACCAGACTTGAGGAAGAGAGAGACATCACCACTTGAAATAGTACCAGCAGTTGTAAGAATCTTGAAAGCCATCATAAGAATAAAAGTAATTTTATCCTTTTCGAAAAGACCACGATTAACATATCTGTAGACGTGGAATGTCAAGAAAGAAATAATATTTTTAACTCTGTTGGAAGGGAGTTGAGCTTTTTCAGAAAGATCTATTGATTCAATGAAAAGCTTTAAGAATTATTCAAGAGATGAATTGTACATCCAATTTACCAAAGAAACTTCAATCATTGTGAAGTAAATAGCAGAACCTCTAATAGCAACAGGACGATATTGTTCTCTCTTTTCATTAATTTCTTTTGTTTTAATTTCAGCATCTATAAGTTTAGCTGCAACTTCCTTAGCTTGAGTCTTGGTATTATTAAGCACATCCATGAGCTCAGTATCATCAAGAAGATTACCTTGAGAATTAATAAGACGTTCTAGCAAGTTCTTATCTAAACGTTGAAGATCTTTTTGGTTTTGGTTTACGTCAGCTAGTAACTAGTTAAGAGAATCTTCAAGAGCCTTTTATTCTTTAGAAATAACTTTACCAAGAAGTTATTATTCTAAACCAGATTGAGTGACTGTAAAGTCAATAATGGTGGTTTTTGCTGAAAGTTCAGGTGAGAATGAAGGATTTGCAAGACGACAAGTCATGAATAGCTTGAATTCCTTAGAAAGTTCCATTTCTGTACCTGCAACATTAACGAATTAAGTTTTACCTTTAACAATAATTTATCTTTCAAGTACAGGGTCCATCATAGGATCAACTTCGTTTTCGATATTTTCAACAATAAGAGTTAAACCACTTTCCATACAGTACTTCAAGAACATATCCTTAAATTTGGGATGAGAAAGAGTAGTGATACAACGTTCAGGGATAATTGAAGCAGACAACTTGTTACGAATCCAATTTTGTCCTTGACCTTGAGGATCAATGAAGAGAGGATAACGAGCAGAGTTTGTAACCATGATACCATTTTGGATAGATAAATCATCCTTAGGAAGACCTTGAAGATTCCATTCACCAATAGTAGCATCATCAATTAAGAAAGAAGTTAATTCAAGGCCAGGTGTGACTGGAACACCACGCTTCTTCATATCAACAACAAATCTTTATTGGGCAAGCTTGTTACGATATTCAGCATTGAAAGGACCACAATAACTAATAAAGGCAGTTGAGAGAGAAACGTTACCAACTAATTTACGCTTTTGATCAGAAATATCTTAAGCACCTTTGCCCCAACGATCTTTTTCACCTGAAAGAGAAGTAATCAAAGTACGAGCAGTATTGATTTTCTTCTTGGTCTTTGCAGCTTTCATTTCAAGTTCATTCTTTTCTTCCATTTATTTAGTGTAGACATCTTTAAGATTTTTAATATAGGCTTGAATTTGTGCTAGATCTTCACGAGCCTTCTCAAGTTCTTTGAGTGCAATAGCTTGTCTACCTTCTGCAATAGCCACCTAAATACGCTTAGGTTTAACAATCTTAGATTTTTAGTGATATTCATAAATAGCGAAAGCCCATTTCAAGATACCAGCAGCAGCCTTAGATGCCTTGGTTGCAAAAGTATCATTAAACCAATCTTCAGATTGATTAAGATAAGGTTCAAGAAGTTCAATAGTTTCTTCATTAATTGAGTCTTTTTCGAATTCTTTTAATTTTTTCATAAAGTTCATATCACCAAGAGTTTAAATACCAGATTCATCATAAGATTCTTTCAAGAAAAGAACAGCCTTTCCTTCCTTTTTGTTGAAAACACGCTCTTCGATTTGAATGGGAATTAAACGAGCCTTGAAAAAGACAAGTACAGCATCCATGATGTATTTAATAATATCAAGAGGTTTCTTGTTAGCCTTCAATTCAACAATATCCTTTGATTCAATAGAGTCGACGGCTTCTTAAGCACGACGCAAAGCAGGAAGGGCAGCTTCAAGTTCACGTTCAGCTTCTTCTTTTTCTTTAGAGATTTATTCAGCTTGAATTTCACATTACTTGTTAGTAGCTGCAACTTCTTCTCCCTTTTAGTTAGCTTTCTTACTTTCCTTATCAAGATTGGCAAGGAGTTAATTGGTTTTCTCAGTAGCTTCATTAAGTTAAATTTCTTCTTCTTTAAGGGAAATTTCCATCTAGTTGATAGTTATAGTAGCTTCTTAAATTTTATTAAGACCAATCTTAAATGATTCTTCTTACTAATCAAGTTCATCATACTTTTCAATGTAAAGAGTTTTGTATGAATTTAAGTAAGACAAGAAGGACTTAGGTGTAACGTAGACTTAACGTCTCATCTTTTGGTAATATTCATCACAAATTTCATTAACCATCAAATGGACATTACCCATGTGCTTCATAAGTTCTTACTTGGTTTCTTCTTTAGTGTCTAACTTGTCAAAGTTCTTGATAAATGTTTCAGCGACACTTACTAGAGCCTCTTCTGGCCAAGGAAGGAACCAATCAATAGTACATTCGTTGAAAAGGGCAGGGAATTTACGAGCTCTTTCACGGAATTTCTGACCAACAGGAGAGAAACAAAGCATAATATGGAAGTTATCACGAACACGATCAACGAAATAAGTCCAAAGTTCAGATTAAGGAGGATCAATGTTACCCAAATTCTTTTCTTTGCAATAAGCTTGACTGATATCACCGAGCCATACCTCACGTTCATCCTTTGCTAATAAGTTTGGAATTTCACCGGTAGATAAGACCATATTAATATATTCTAAGAATTCTTCTTTCTTTACTTCTGAATCAGTCATAAGGAAGGTAACTTACTTACCCAAGTGACCTGCATCATCAAAACCTTTCTTGATATCTTCTTTAAGATCTTTATCAGAATAAGTTTTTGTTACAATAATTTGCTATATTAAATTTTTTCCAATAAAACCAGCAAGACGGGTTAAACTCTATTTACCAGAACCACCAACACCAACTAGTAAACCACTAGAACGAGGTTAACGAATAATACGAGAAATACGTAACAAATGTTTAAGTGCATCATCGAAAAGCACAAGTGGCATTTTCTTTGAAGGGTTACGATCGTTATAGAAGCTAAGTAAGAAATTGCAACGCTTTCTTAATTCAGTAAGACTGTCTATAGCTTCATAAATTTTAGGAGCTTCTTCTTCAATAATACCATCTTCATTGATAACATCAGGACGGAGGAAATCACAGAATAAGAAAGTTTTTTCAGAAGAATACTTTTCAAGAATTTCATTTTCGATTTATGAGAAGGATTCTAAAGATACTTCTTAAATGTATCCCATAACAGTGTCTTTATCTTTATTGTTGACTAACTTATCAGCCAAGACACGTTCAGCTTCATGACGCCATAATCCAACAAGGAAGAGTTCAGGTTTAATCTTCATTGATTTAGGGGCATCATTAATAGTATCCTTCTTACATGTCAAAATACCCTTAAAGATACGAGACAATTCTCTCATGTTAAATACGTAGTGGAATTTAGCAGGAGTAGGAAGCATTGTGCTCTTTACTTTATTCCAGAGAGCAATGGTAGCACTTGTTAAGGATTCAATAACTTTGTATGTAGAATCTGAGAAATATTTTTGCTTGAACATGTGCTTAATAATAGGACCATAAATACCTTCGATAGAAAGAGGTAAAATCATATTAAAAATAAAGAATTAACGTTTGAGACGATTGGGAATATCGTTACGACCACCACCAGGATGATTCATGGCACCAATATATTGCAAGTTCTTCATTTTACGTTAGTTACCTCTTTGAGTTTTATCTAACATATAGAAACCACCAGTTTCTATAAGTTGACGGACAAGTTCTAAAGTAATTTAATCACCCCATTTATTTACGAAGGGCATACTCATATCATCAATGAAAATAGTCATCATTTTGTTTCCAGGAGGAGCAAATTCTTTACCAACCTTGAAATCACATTCAGCTTCAATGGTTGATTAGAACATAAATGGACTGGTTGCAGATGAGAAGTTAGTACGCTTGAAAAGCATCTTTTGAGGATCAAACTTGTTGCAATAAAGAAGAACTGAAGAAGTCTTAGCAGTACCAGAACCACCAATTAAGAGAGCTGAATTAGAGCAAGTATGACTCTTAGGTTAGGTTAAAATGAAATTTAATAACATTTCAGCACGGAAAGAATCAAGAGTGGGCAACAAAAGTTGAGAGAATTACAAAGATTGGGGTGGAACCCATTCTTCAGGACTACAAATCTTCCAGTCAAGGTAATCCTAAGAAACATAATAGTCAAAAACTGTTTCATTTTCCTTACCTTTTTATGGGATTGGAGCATTCTTAGCAAGAAGCAATTCATGGAAACGAACTCTATCTTAAGCTTCATAAATACCACCAATAGCCCATGCCATTGAGTATACAATAAACTTTTCGTATTCTTATTCAGAAAGAGTACGTTATGTTTGAACGAAATATTATAAGCAACCTGTTAGTAAGTTAAGAATGTTAATAACTGAAATAACTGGAGAAGTATCCATCATAGGCTCTTTGCATTCCTTGCTTTGTAATTCAATAAATCTCATATTGATTAAATATTTACGCAAAATGTTTCCAAGCTTATCAGATTCTTCAGCTCTACCACTTGCTTTTCTGTTACGAATCCAACCTTCAATAACAGCTTCATAGCCTAAATCTGTAGGTGAAACGTAAACTTAACCACAACGAGATACAGTAGCAGGAGAAGCATTGTTTAAGTTTTCTACTTCGAAAACGACTTTACAATTTTCAGTCATAGCAATTCTTTCACCATTGGCTAATGTGAGAATTTTGTTATCATCAAGTACTGTATTTAAATTTTCAATCCAAATAGCATCGACTGGACCATCACAGGTAATCCAAGTTGTATGCTTTAATGCACGATTATTAGACTTAGCCCAAATTGTAGAGAAAACACCAGGAATCCAATCATCAGAAATTTCTGATTTGACACCATACATCTATTCTGCAGTGATGGCCTTAGGATTCATTATAACAATTTTATGAGGACTACCTAACTTAGTCAATACTTCAGTCAATATTTTCATAATAGTTGATTTACCAGAACCAGTAGGTCCGACAAGCATAAAACCGTGACGCACCAAGCAGGTTTCATAAAGTTGAATAATCTTTAATTAGAAAGAAGGTGTGTTAATCAAGTAACTTTCAGCATTTATTTCTTCAGGGATCTTCTTTTCAACATCAGGATAAAGTTTCTTAGGTACTTCCTTTAATTTAGGGAAAATATCAGCTAATAAACCATTAAATAGAGGAATATCATCAGCAACTAACTTTGAAAGATTCATATCTCTTAATGATCTCATCAGTAACATTTCTTCATCTGACTTAATTTCTTAACGCTTGGTGTTACCAGCTGTTCTAAGTACTGAAAGGATATTACGTAAACCAAAATCGTAGTGACGCTACTTGGAAAGCTATTCTTCACACAATCTGTAAAGGACATTGAATTTCTTTGCCAACAAGTCAATCTAAAGATAACCTACTGAAGCAAGCTTGACCTTAATAATAATTTCTCTATCGGGAACCATCATAGATACACCTCTGAAGAGAACTTTCAAATTTTCAGGCAATTCTTAACGACCAGCATAACCTGGATTCATTGTAATGAAGTAAGAGACAGTTGGAATGAGTTCAATTTCAATTTCTTCTTCAGGGAACATGAATTTCTTCATGTGTTACTTTCTGGCAGTTGTAATTGATTCAACTTGCATTGCTACGACAGATAAGACTTCCAAATCAATACGATTGAATTCATCGAAACAACCCCAAAGACCACTCTAAACCAAACCTTTGAAAATTTTAGCCATATCACGATATCTGTGTTAATCTGAACAATTAGTGACAACGACAAAGACACCCAAAGTTCTACCAAGATCCTTGACAGTTTCAGTTTTACCAGTACCGGCAGGACCAGCAGGAGCACCACCATAGTACATAGACATAGCTTGAGCCAATGTAATGTAACATCTATCAGTAAGAGGAGTAATACATAAACGCTCTTTAGCACCCAAGAATTCGTATGAGTAAGGAGAATCCCAATCAGTGATAGAAATAATACATTCATCAATATCAGTTTTCCAAGCAATTCTTGTTTGCTTTTGCCATTCAAAATCATTGACATCTTTACATTTCAAGTCCATAGAAATATCTTTTTAATGGACTTAAATTGTGACCAAAGTTTCAACTTTAGTTCTTTCGACAGCACCATTAAGATCTTCAAGACACATACTTGACAAAATATTCATGTGCTCTTTGATTTCATTTCTCTTAATATCCATAGCATTACGTTCGTTACGGGAAAGTCTTTCTAAACCTTCATTAACTTTTGATGTCCAAAGTATTTAAAGACCAAGAAGAGCGATTTAAGAGGCTTAAGAGCTAACGAACTCTTTCAAACCAACTTAGAAAACTTGTTATGCAGCAGCACTTGCAATATCCTTCAAAGTCTGCTACATATTTTATTCAAGCTTCTTTAGCCAGTCTTCGATATTTCCTTCACACTTAACATAGTAACCAGTAAGAGAAATATTTTCTTCATTACGGCCAATAACTTATTGGATTTAAGTAATTTGCTTAAGAGCAGGATTTTTCTTGTCTTTGGCACTTTCAAAGGTAACTTTTGTGATAGCATCAAAAAGCTTTTCAAAATCTTCTTAGATAGAAGTAGGTTCAGAACCTTGTGAAAGAATCTTTAATAAAGTAGGGTTAGAAACAAAGTAGAATCTAGGGAATTTCTTTCTTTTACCTTCTAAATAAGCTTCTAACATTTTTTAACAGTCTTCTAACTTTCTATTAAGATCCGGCAAGAAATCCTTGAGCATGTCATTTTGACAACAAGGTATAACTTTCTTTGTTTCAACAGCTTTTTCCATAATTTTCATCCAATTTTTATCAATACCTTGGAATTACTTTGCTTGTAAAGGCATTTAACGGGCAATATCACCACCAGTAAAAACTGGTTCAAGTGAAGTCCACAACTTTTGTACTTTAACCCACATATCAAGAGTATCATTAACGTCAGAGAAGGTACGGATCAAATTTTCAACTTCTGCTTTGAAGGGAGTAACATGTCTTTAGGAGTTGAAAGTAGATAATTAAAGTTAATCTTCTTCAAGTCTTTCAAGAATGGTACCAACAATGAGACCATTAAGCATACAAGGAACATCTCTCTTACCCCAAATACCAAACTAGAATTACATATCATTCCAGTAAAGATTAATTTCATCTAAACCAGTACGGATCTTTAATTATTTATCAGCAGATTCAGTGATATCTTCGATATCTTCTCTGAAATCAAGTAATTTGGCTCCCATAATTTCTTCAATGTAGAATTGATCAGGGTTTTCATAGTTAAGCTTTGTGTTAGTAATTTCTTTAATTTTTTCCCAGTGACGAGGCATGATAGATGGTTTCTTCAAACTTATAATCAAAGGTAATTATTCTCTTAGAGAATCGATATAGTTTTTAAGATCACGATAAGCTTACCATTCTTTTAAGTCTTTTGGTAATCTACTGCACTATTCACCATATTTACCTGCATCTTCTTCCATCTTTGCCAAATCATCTTTACTAACATCTTACCAAGATTTTTCTTTGAATTATTAGATATTCTTAATTACTGAGTCATATAAATTATATAGTTTGTTTAAGTTCTTGATTTCAGCATCAGTCTTTTCTAATTCGGGATATTTTTGATTTTGTAAACCGAATAAGTTTTCACCTCTAGCATTGATTTTGTACATTTAGTACTTAACATCATATTCATCTTCAAATCTTCTGAGTCTTTCCATGGCTTCTGCAGGACTGATACCTTCAACCATAGGACCATTCTTTTCATAATCTCTTCTAAAGATGCTTACTTAGTTTGTGAAGTCTTTAATTGATTGCTTACTAATTTTAAAATAAATAAATTTCAGCATTAATAAATAAAACTTATTTAAAATTGAATAATGAAATAAAGATTTACAGTTCCTTCAGATAAATTGCTTGCTTGTGTTGATATTCTTTACCTTTAATTTCAGCTTATTAGATAAGAATATCCCAATTTCTACGTAAAAGAGAACGAGCATCCATTTCATCCTTATCAGTAATACCTCCTGGTAAATAGTTATCAAGGAGGGAATACATTTCTTAGACAGGATTAAACTTCATGTCAATTTCTGCTTGTTCTTTACGAATTTATTCTAAGGTCTCCATTACATAACCAAGGGAGTCAATATCCTTGACAGGCTTAGATAATTTGGTAGAAAGCATTTTAGTTTATTCAGTAAGACTATCTAAGAGTTAACGAGCACGCTTGTGTAAATCTTAGGAGTACTAAAGCTTCCATTCTTTGGCCCAAGTAGATAATGAAGTACAAATATTATGAGTCATCAATTCCATAGCTCCGATTTTGTAAGTGGGCACAATTTTTTCAATTTCTTCTTCTATTTAAGAGAATTTTTTTAATTAGTCTTCATAATTTTGAAGTGTAGGTCCATTCTTAGAGAATTTCTTGATAGATTCTTGGATGGATTCCTTGCATAACCATTCAAATTTAGTAAATCCGCTTAAGAATTCATTGACTTTGTTTTTAGTTCCCTAAATAGAACCAGTCAAAAGTAAAATGACTTTAACAATTTCTTTGTCGCAAGCAATCATATCGTAAAATGTTGCCTTATCAGTAGAATCCTTATTCTATTAGTCCCAATTATATAAGTGCTTTGAGCATCTAAGGACAGCAGTAGCAGCACGGTTAATAGATTTTTAAATTTCTTGCAAAGAAGGGTTAAGGGTTACTTTATCTCCATTTAATTAAACTTCTACCTAGAAGAAAGGTTTTAAGTTTTACAAAGTGTTAGCACCAGGAATCTTCTTACCGCAAACACGATACTTCATTGCATTTAAGGAATTTTAAGTTGAATTAAGTAAAGCTTGATAGAAATACCAGAAATAATATCTCTTAATACGTTTGGTTTCTTCAGGGAGAACAGGATCAACATGAGGGTCTAAAGGATAGAGCATAATAGTTTATAATAAATCATCAACTGCTCTTTCAACTTCAACGTTCTTAGAAGTTAAGAAATCGGTCTTTGAATTAATATATTCTTCTTGAAGTTGGACGAAAGAATCCAATGAAAGAGGTTTAGTATCTTGAGGAAGGTGGACAAGAACAACCTTAGAAACAGTCTTTAAATTATTTTCAATACGATTTTCGATAATATCATTAACGTTAATGATTAGTTATTCTAGCTTCTTCAAACCTTAGTGAACATAGTACAAATAGCTTTCTATGTTCATAGAAGTCCAAGTTAAAGTAACCATACCAGGACGAAGCTTAAGATCTAAGTCTTCAATATGAGGAAGAAGCAAATTCTTACAAATAGGTTTAATTTTGGAGTTAATGCGCTCATATTCTTTAAGAGCATAAAGAAGTTCGTTATAGTAAGTCTTAAATTTATCTTCTTGCAAAAGAATAATACGAGCACTTTCAGGAATTTCAATGCCTTGTCTATCTAAGCACTTAGCTTCACGGATTAATTGCATAATTTCTAAGTCAAAATTAACATAAAGCTTCTTGTTTTCGTCGTGACGAACAATAAGAGTAGCTTGAAGAGCAGCCTTAGATTGTTCAATCTTATTGACCCAGTCTTGATAGAACCACATTTCATAAATAGTTAACTACTTACCAAGAGTGTTGTAGGAACCATAATAACGACGGATTTCAGTTGAGTTGATAACATTTTCAGGGAAAATATTGATAGGTCCAGTAATCTTTTAGAATAAATGACGAGCCCAAATAATTTTACCAGCTTCAGGTGGCATATTTCTAACAAGAGGGGGATTGGATTTTTAATCTTGGAAGACACGTTAAATAGTATCTAACTCAGTAGCATAATTGTGCAAAATAGCATTGTAACGAGAAGTTAAATTGTGCTTGAGAGAATCTCTTTTGATTGTAGATTGGAACTTATGGAGCAATTTTAGAGAATATTCAATGTTTCTGAAACGGTTGAAATTGTTATCAATGAAGTTTTATAATTCACCGTCTAAGTGAGAAATTTCAACATTAAATTCAACCCAATCTCTATCGAATTTATTGTTAGCAGTATCTAATAAATTGTGGCCTTTCTTTTTAAAGTCATCAATAATTTTTTTGAACTTGTTGGTCAAGACATCCATACCTTCTAAATTGTGTTTAGCAAGGGCATTAAATTGTTGGATGTTAGAGAAGATTTCAATCAATTTTTATAATCTTCTTACAAAAGTATCAAATTTTCCGAAAATTTAAGCATCAGAAAAATCAAAAGTCTTACCCTTAGGCATATCAGCAACTTTTTCTTTGGTATCATTGTAGCATTTTTTATATTCACAATAAAGTTTAATGCAGGATCCTAAAACTTCAATGAGTTCAGCTGGATCTTATTCCCAAATCATTTTGTATAGGGAAGGATTATCACCATTATCTTTTTTGTTAAGAATGCGATCTTTGCAATTCTTTATCATTTAGTTAGTGATCTTGATAAATAGTCCTGTCATTTTATCAGTAGTATTGTAGAATCTAGCTATAGTGTGTATCATCTTGATTGCATTCATAAGGGCAGGCAAGGTATCAATAATTTGCTGAGGAGTACCATTATAGAGAGGCTCAATAAACTTTTCAAGAGTAGTTAAATATTTAACATTATCTTTGGCTTCGTTAAGTTTATCAGTAAGCAATAGATCCAAACGATTATATTCCATCATTAGTTTAGAGAGTGATTCATCACCACGTGGTCTTTGATTATCATGATTTTTATGACGTTAGAGGCTTGCTTTAACAATTTAGAAGTCTTTGCTCTTTAATTATTCAGACCAATTTGTGATCTTTTGCATTCTACTTCTCCAATAAATTAATTCAGTAGCAGGGCCTTTTTTAATATGAAATATTTAAAAATTAAATTGCAAAATAATAAAATAATAAAATATTTTGATATAAAATATAGGATGTTTTTTTCTTTCTTTAAAAAACAAAACTATTTAAAAATTGAAGCAATTAAAAGTTAAAATAGCAAACAAAATAAATAAAAAATTTTTTAAAATTTAAAGTAGTTTTGAAATTAATTTTTGAAATTTGTAGTTTAAAAATAAATGCTTATTAGTTAATTAAGTAATAAACAAATATATGGATTTATTTTGACAAATAGATATTTTAAAAATATATCTATCTATCTATTTATTTATTAATATTGGTTGATTAATATTTTGTTTGTATGAAGAAGATTGTTGTATAAACATACCTCTTTTTTAATTTGATTTTAATTAACTTGATGATGAAGGACGAGTATAGAAAAAAGAATAAGAAAAAGGAAAAATAAAACTTATATCAAAAACCTTGATTAATTAATAAATTAAATTAGTTATCGCTTATTTATTGATAAATTTCTTTGATATTGTCAGTTTTAAAAATGAAAATATTCAATCTTTATATAAAATTTAAAATTAAATTGTGTTTTGTTTAAAATATTTTCAAAATCTATTTTAGATTTTCAATTAAATTATTTTGTTTATAATCACTTTTCAAGTAAAGCAAAAATACTTAGCCATATTTTTCTCTAAAAATATCTTAATTTTAAATTATTCAGTTGATTTTTCTATTATGATATTTAATTAGAGTGGTAGTTATTAAGTAAAAATATATTGTAAAACTTAAATTATTATTTACCTGCATCTTTTTCATCTTTGCGAACTTCTGAGTCATCATTGAGCTAGCTGCTTATGAGGTTGATCCACTCATTAAACTTCATTTCATAATGTTGCATTTTTTCAGATTCACTTAATCCTGAGATAGCTTCATAATCTAATTTGAAGTGCTCAGTACCAGGACTCATTAAATTAATAGCTTCTCTAACTTCACTGGAGAATTTATTAGAGTGTTGTTAGAATTCTAAAACTTGTTCTTCTTCAGCTACTCCCCAAAATTAGATTTTTTCAGTAATAATATGATCAATTTAGCGAGAGTAAACACTTTCCATTAAAGCATTTAACATAGGAACTGTATTAGGAGTGATTTCACCAAAAATGATATCATTGTCATTACCATCCTATTATGATGCTTTCTTTTTATCATCAGCGGGATTTGTGATACGCAAGAACCAAACTGCTTTATCTTGAATCTTTTCAAGGTCTCCGGTAGTGAAAAACAAGACTGGATCTTGAGCACCTGTATCTTTAATATCATCGTTTTAAGCTTATTCTTATACTTGGTAGTAAGCGAAGATCTTATTTAAACCTTCTCCGCTTAAGAATTACTCAAGCAAATTTTTATTCTTCTCATATTAAAATGATTCCTAATTTATTTTGAAAAAGTAACATTTTATTTTAGTAAACTTATATTTTCAAATTTAAATGTTTCTAATTTTTCCTCTCTTTTAAGTATTTGAATTAAATGAGATAGATGAATAAATTTTAAAAAAAGTGTAGTGGGTTATTTAAAAAGGGCTTTAATTTATCATAAACAAATATATTTACTTCGACAATCATATCCTTAAGTTGAAGACTATCACAAATGGTAGTCTTCATCCATGCTATTCTCTTTGAGTACTTTGAGGACAGCATTTTCCTATATCTATTCTATTATTTATTTAAGTATAATAAAAAAGCCTATACCTTTTTTATTATTTATTTTTATTTACTTTTAATTCATTATAAAGTACCAACAGAGCTAATTATTTCTTTTAAAATTCCATTCATTTTATCACCCTTAAAATTTTTTACAAACTCATCTCTTTTTTCTTCACTTTTATTCTTAATATCCCTTTATTAGTCATGCAAATAGTTTTGCATGGCTATTTATCAATTCTATTTGTATTGCTTTTTAGCAGGATATTTTTCTATGTTTCAATCAATTTCAAATTTTACTAACAGAAAGTGAAACTTTTCTCTCAATCATTCATAATAATGTATATTTTATATTGATTAACTATATTTTGAATATATACAATTAATATGGCTATGAAAAATTGATTTCACAGAATAAAATGGTAGACGCCTTTAAGATTTTATTAATTAATAAAAAATAAATAAAATTAAAATGCGTTGATTATAAATTTTGATTATTGAATAGTCTTACAAAATAAAAATTTATTGATTGTTGATTATATAAAGCAAAAATGTATACTTAAATTTAAAGTCATATTAATTTTTTTAAACAAATTTTGATAATATTTGTGGATATTTGAAATTAATTGGATATTTTATGTTTTTTTATATTTAAAAAATTTAATAAAAAAGTAAATTATTTTTAAATATTAAATTTTTTATGATAATAAACTAAATATTTTGGAGTTTTATTTTTGAAATTATAAAATATATATATATGAAAAATTAATTGATAACATTAATTTTTATTAAATGCAATTCATTATCATCATTAACTAACTTCATCCTAGAAGCATTCGAATATTAATTCACCTTGTTCATTTTCATACTCTCTAATTCTATCTTCAGTTTTTAATTCATTTAATTCAAGAGTTGTACTATTATCCAAAGAAGTGTCTTTAGGATGGAACATATGAGCACATAAATCTAAAACAGTTTTTTTATCAATTTCAGCAGCTTCATTTTCTATAAATTTAAAAATTGAATTAAGAAAAATAAATATTTAATCTAATAATGCTTATACCTGAAGTGTTGATTTAAGAATAAAATTCTACAAACTCAGATATTTTCTCAACGAATTAGCAATAATCAATTTATTATTAGAATGTATCTTTAGATAGATAAGACAGGCAAATTAAAATATGCATCAATACTGAAACAGGAATATTATCTCTTATAAACTTCAAAAGGTTCTCCATATACTAATTTATTTATTTTTTAATGTTAAACAACTTTCTTAAAAATACATGTTTTTTTTTATAAAATTTAAATAAGAATCTAAAAAAAATTAGAATTTATGTTATTGATTATTATTTTTTATCTAATAATATTTTCTTTCAAATCTTATTAATTTTATATAATATCTTTTAAAACTAATTAAAAGTTTATTACTTAACATGTAAAATCTGGATGCTACTCAAAATACTAAAGAGTATAAGGAGTATGAGTTATATTTGCAAGCATGGCAGAAGCAAAGTCAAGACAGAAAACATGAATTTTACCGTTGGTTGACTTTTTAATCAAATGGACAACCCAGTCTATCATTCCTTATTCAACTAAAACAGGAATAACACTTTCTTTTATTGAACATTTTTAAAGTATAGCCAAGCAAAAACGTTAAGTTACACTACCATTTTCTTGTTCTTTTAATATCTATACAATAAATTTATTAATTTGTAAAATGAGTTATAAGGAGCAATATATTTTAAGAATTCTAAAATTTAAAAAGAATTTATGTTTACCTTAATAATTTTTTCAATAACTGCATATTTGTTACCAAAGGTCAAGTATTCTACTCCTCTAAGTGTTGAACTAACTACACTAACTAAACTTGTTATAGCGTGCTTTAAGCTTTAGTTATTTATATCGAGCATCTTAATCAAAAAATCAAATTTTTCGCTAGCTTCTATATCAAATATATCATTACGGATCAATTCATAAACCAGATTTTTTCTCAACTCAGGAGCTATTTAAAGAGCATTTACTCTCAAGGAAAGAAGAGCTTCAATCATTCCATCGATATTATTATCTTTATAATTTTTAAATAGCTTTGTTTTATGATCTTGCATTACTGTTTCTGTAATAAGCTCATTGCCTTCAGGTTTACCTTCATTTATTATAATTTTTTGATACTTTCCTAATTAAATTTTATAATTTTCTAGTGTTTCGTGGAGATTCTCATTTTGCACAGACTATAAAATAAGCATTAAAAAAAAATATTTATTATTTGAATTTAGACAAATAATATTATTTGTTGATAATTTACTTCTTTAAAAGAGTGCATTATTTACAACAAATTTATTGAAACTGAAAATATCTATCTTCCTGCTTGTAGTATTTGCTAATATTTTTTATTTTATGCCTTCATTTCCTTTTCTAAATTAATTTCTCTCTTAGTTTTGTTATTATCGCTTTTAAGAAGCAAGTAGAGTCGTGGTAAATCATCATTCTTAATTTAATTATTTTATTTTGATTACCTAGTATTTGATTACTTCTATTTCCACTCTGCTTCAAAGCAATCCATGGTATTGTTTAAACCTAAGTATTAAAAGTACTCCTTTATATACTTATTGATTTCTGCGCAATCAGGTAAGTTTTACATTTTTGAACTATTCTAAAATATGAAATTGTTTAATAAAAATAAATTCTAAGCTATTAATTATTTTTGTTATTTTTAAATTACTAACTTTTAATGTACTTTTTTCACAACAACTTTTTATTACTTTAATTTTTTTGTTTTTTCAATCAGCTTTGTTAAATTTTTTGAATATTTATAAATTCAAAAAATTAATTAATATAATCTATCTCAAAATTGAAATCGATTTATTAATAATTTACAGATTTATTATACACTATTTAATTTTATTAACTCATCTTTTTTACTTTTAAGAATATCAAAAACATTTATTTTAAAAGAATTAAAATTTAAATGAAATAATTACTAATTATTTTGGATAAGTATTATGTTAAATTAATTAATTGATTTGATATAAATAACTCTTGAATTATTTACATTATTATATAGATAAATTATTTTAATAAACGCTTAATAATTTTTATTTTATTATTGTCTTTATTGCTTTTTACTATTAAAATTTCATTAATTACTCTACCAATCTACCGAAAATGATTTTGAAATTTTACTAACCCATTACATTACTATTTATTCATTTGCTTTGGGAAAAGCTTATTTACATGTTTATTTTACAGTATCAATCATAAAATGGTAAGCCTCTATGAGATCTTCGACATCACGAGCAGAGTATTCTAAAAATTCAGGATCTATAGGTCTTTACAAGAAGTAAAGAGATGGCATTTCTTAAAACTTTTAATGCATACTATCCTTGAGTAGATTAATACCATGGCTAGTATTATAGATCTACAAAATATCATTCAGACCAGGTTACTTTAATTCTTCCAAACTTTTTAACAGCTGTAGAATATTTTTATCTTCTTTTGTGTTCAGACCTTTAAATTTATTTTTTGTAAAATCTATTGATAAAATTGTATTTATAATTAATTATACCTATATATTTCTCTACGTGTAATTTGAAAGCATGGATTGCAGCTGTATCGAATACATTCTTAGGACATGCTTTCATGAATAGATGCAAAGCAAGAGAATCACGACGGCAGTCATGGAATATTTTGATTATATTCACATCTTGCATAATATTTTAAATGCAATTTATCATATTTTTTTCTAAAATTTTATCTTCTTTAATATTTTAAATTGAATAGATGTCAAATATAAAAATTTAAGAAAAGTCAGGTTTAAGCTAGATAGAAATTTAAACAAGTTAAACATATCCTTCCTTTCTGAGTGCTCCTTCTAAGTCGACTCCTACATGCTTAAATTTAGGGATAGTGTAATTAGCATAATTAAGAGATTCCTCATCATCAACGACAACGATTCTCATTGTACTAAATTTATTTATGATGCTTTCATTTAATTATTCTGTTTTAAAAGTAATTTCTTCTAAAGGGCATTTGCAAGAATAAATATTAGAAGCTCCTTTTTTAGGATTAACATCATATTTAATACAGTAATCGTGTGTTTAAGTTCTAACAATATTAATTTTTTACTTAATAAGGAAGCTTCTGAAAATATTTCTAAACTTAGATTAACTTCCAAGGGCCTTTACATTTTAAGGGAACTCTTTTATGATTGTTTATTCTAATCTATCTAAGCTAAATATGTTTTTCTTATTGTGATGTATAATTTCCAAAGCCCTTTCTTTCAAATGCTCGATTTCGTTATCATAACTAAAAATCTTTTCTAAGGCCTATTACTTTTCTTCTGAAGTTAAATTCTCTGTTACTTTATCTATAAATTCTTAATTTTTTTCTAATTCATCGAAATACTCCTTAAGATTCTCTTTTTTAATATATTAAAGAATTTAGTGAAGTCCTGGTTCAGTTTGCTTGACTACAGAGTAATGCTGCTTTCTGATTGAACTTTCCATAATAGGAAATCCTTCTGATTAAACGTATTATTTGCATAAATCCACAATCTAATTAAAGAATATTTGCTTTTGGTTTTCAGGGTATTCTAATAAAACAACAATAGGCTTTTTTTAACCTTATGGTAGGACCTATTTATTTTAGTTAAAATTGATTAATGATATTTAAATTTAAAATTGAATTGCAAATATTACTTTAGACTCAAAACAAATGTCCGATAATGCATTAAGTATATACTAATATTTTAATTTAAAACCTATCTTATTGAAGCCTATTCTATTATACTCTTTTTCTATAAATTATTCAGTAAAGTCTCTATCAGGGTGTTCTCTTCTTAATAATTTATAGAAATCGTAGAGAGCTTTTTTATGATAAAATTCCCTAATATTTTTTCTAATTGATCTATCAATATCTATTTCTTCTTAAGTGTATATTCTCTATAACTTGTCTTAGATTTCAAATTAGTAATCATAGACATTTAAGTAGCTTGGCTTAGCTTCAATCCAAAGTGCCTTTTAATTATAATCTTTAGGCTTTGCATCCAAATCAACTTCATCTTCGTTCTTAACGTATATCAAATCGTCTATTCCATGAGCAAACTTGCACTGCTGAACGCTAAACATACACAGCCCTCTTAACCAAAATCTACAAAGTTATTACTTTTCATCATCCATTTTACTACTTAAATATTCTAATCTTTTCTATTCTCTTTCTTAAGGGTTAGGTGGTGAAAATAATTTCTAAGGCGGTCTTGGTTCTTCAGGTCTTTTTCTTGCTTTAAATTGGTCTTCTTTGTTACCATTTTTTTATAATTACTTTGAATCTTCTTACTTGATTTCTTCAAAATCTTCGTTATCACTCATTGAAGATAAAGATATACAATAATCTGTGTATTAAATTTTTTTATTTATTAATTATTTATAAATCAAAAAAAAAATAAATAAATGTTAAATAACTCTTTTTCTAATAAATTCTGGTATTAGAAATATATTTAATAATTTATTCTTATGTTTAAACCATCTAGTTTGTAGGTAATTAAAGTTGCTACTAAAATAATCTAATTTATTTTTAATAAAAATTACTTGAATAATAATGCAATCTTACCCTTGTATTTAATATAAAATTTACAAAATCAGCTATTATAAAAGTCATTAAAAAATAAAAGGAAAGAGGTTAATTAAAATTGATAGAATGGATAAATAGTGAGTCTACTAATTTTTCTATTTTTTAGTAGAATTTATACTTTAAATATCTTCTAAACAGAAACAAATCTTGGAGTTAAAGAAATTTCTAAGTTATCAAATATATTATTCTTATCCTGTTATACTTTTAAAAATTAAAAATAAAAATAATTAGATTTCTACTTCTAAACTTCAAAAAAGTAAAACCAATAAATAATCAATAATTTTCATTTTAATTTCTTATTTTATCAAAAATTTAAAAGTTATTTGTTATAATAAAGTGGAATTTATAAAATAATTATGATATTTTTTAATTTTTAAATTAAGAAAAAATATTTTAAAAATTGAATGATATAAATATTTAATTTTTACCATAAATTTTCTTTTAATTTATATTATATTATTAAAAATAAATATTAATTTTTAAAGAATCGATAATTTTTGATTTAAAATAAATAAATTTGAACTAAGAAGGATATGACAACTAATATTAATTAAAAGATTTGTAAAATCTAAATGAAAATTTAATTAATAATTTTATCTTCCCATTTTATTAAAAATATATATGATACAATCATTATTCAATAAATCAATTATTTTAATCAAGTTAATATGTTTTTCAGCAGGACAATTATTCCATAGAAACAAAACGGCATTCATTAATGCTAAAGGAAGTAGTAGAATTGAGTTATCCAGAACTGTTGGAGCTAACGCATTAAGATTATAATTCAGTTTTTTATCCATGACAGTTAAAGCTAGCGTTGAAAATATAATTTTCACCACAAACGTTAGTAACAAATAGTGAACCAGGTAAGGCATTAATACTCCAACAGTTATTGCTTTCTTAAGTTTCAACCTCACCTTTGTGAGTGGCAACGAAATATGAGCTAGCAGCTAATAAAGAAATAGCTAATAAACTGATTAAGATAATATTTTTAGTCATTTTCTCTTTAATTATTTTACCTTTAATTATTTTTATTTTTATTAATTATTTTATTTATTAAAGTTTAGATTTGTTTGATT
>NW_002475992.1:0-1918 GCF_000189635.1 Tetrahymena thermophila SB210
TAAATCATATATCAATATTTGATATTATTTGAATAATTTATTTTTAAAATAAATTAAAATGAATTTTTTTATCTATTTAATTATTTCATAATAATATAAATACTCGAAATCAAGATCTAAGTGGTGAACTAACCTTTTTGCTATACATTCCTAGATTTCAGAGAGATTACTGTAACCCTTAAAAGCATACTTATCTAATCTGACTTCATTTTGTTTGCACGTGTAGTTAAATTTAAGGAAAGACTGTCTGAATTTTGAAATCATCAAATTAGACTCAGTTAAATCCAATTTGTCCTTTACTGCAAAAATGAACTAACTTTCTAGTTTTAGTCTTAAATTATTTAATTGCTTAGTTAGCTCAAAAGAATCTATTCTATTCTCAGGCATTATTTCAAGCATTTGAACTATAATTTAGTTAATATCTTAAAATAAAGCATTTTTGCTTATATAGTTTGGTAGTTGTCCTTTTCTGATAAAAGTACAATCTTTGTCTTCAAGAAACTTTCCAAGGGTTAATTCAAGGAGAATAATTCCTAAGCCATAAATATCATACTTTAAATAAAAATTTAATTAAAAATAAGTAAATAAATAAATTAAAAAATAATTTAATAAATTTACTTTTATATTGAAGAAACCGTTTTCATCTGTTAATTCAGGAGCTGCATACTTTCTTGTAAATGCGTTGAGCTTTTATATATTAAGAATGTAAAATGCAAATAAATTTATATCGAAATAGCTTCTAATAAATAAAGAGTATAAAGTATTTTTATATTTTAGAAAAATGGTAAACCTTTGATAAATTTGAATTAAATGCTTTAAAATAAGTGTTAAAGTTCTAAAGATAAATAGTGCTGAAACTAATATAGATAGATAGAAAATAAATTTGAAAAATAAATAAATTTATTAATTACATCATAAGTTTTTGATCCATCTTTAAATGATTTAGAATCTCCATAATCACCTTTAAGATAATATATAAGAATTTATGATAAAATAAACTAATAATACTATAAAATTCAACTCAATAAGATTAAAGTAAATCTTATATATTTGAAATATTTATTTATTAAGAATATATATATTTAAAATATTCAAACTGTATATTAATGATTAAATCACAAACAGGTATTTAAAAAATTATTATAAATTCTGATAATCTTATACTACTCTTTAAAATATTTAATTTATTAAAGAGAGCAAAGTTTTTTATATAGATATCTATTGTAATCACATTTTTAGATGGGGAGAAGATTAAATTAACTTACAATATATTTGTTTGTTTGCTTGAAAATTTTTTTAATCCAAAAGTTTAAAAATAAAATTAAAAATTAATTTACATAGATTAAAACATTTTTCTTAGCTATCATATAGGATATTCTCTGGTTTAACATCAGAGTGAACCAAATTATTTTACTAAATTTTTTCAAAGACTGTTGACATCTGAATAGCAAAACCAACTATTTAGTTGAGTGGTAGTGGTTTTCTTTAATTAAAGAAGCTTTACATTATTTCTTTAAGATTGCCTAAAAAATTGAATAATTTTAAAAACTAAAAAGAAAAAAAGATGAATTTTTACATGAATATTTTTTAGAAATCTGATAGTATTTCGATTTTTTTTCATTTAAAAACTCTTCGATTGATTTCAAAACATAAGGAGTATCCTTTAGCAATTTCAGTATTTTTTGTTCTTCTTCGATTTTTTGAAATATAGGTTTGCTACATTTGACAGCTACTATTTCTTCATTGTACTTAGCCTCAAAAACACATCCTTAACGACCTTATGAAATGTAGGATGTTAAATATATCTTCTTCTTTTGAAGCTCATTGTAAATCGATGTTAGTTCATCTTAATCAAATACCATAGCCTAATCTTTATGTTTCTTTTAGAATTCCTCAAAAATTTGTTAAAATTTTTCTT
>NW_002475991.1:0-1262 GCF_000189635.1 Tetrahymena thermophila SB210
TATAAAAAATATCACAATCCAAAACAAATAAATTATTTTTACCCAAGGTTAAGTGTCAAATTTGAGAGATTAATGCAATTTGCTAAAGCAGAACCTAAGCCTGATGTACCTTCATCACCAATTTTATTCCAACTTTTTAAATTTTGAAGAAAAAATATATTATTAAATAGCTAATTAGAAGGAAAAAATGAAGAAAAAATATGAAATAATAAGATTAATTAATTAATAATAAAAGCAAAAGTTTAAAATAAAATTATGAGCTAAATTAACAAAGAAAGAAAGAACAAAAAAAGCAAGCACAATAAAAAGAAAAAGAAAAAAGAGCTTAGTTGTTTTTAATTAGTTTTTATAAATAAAAATATCACAATCGAAAACAAATAAATTGTTTTTACCAAAGATTAAGTTTCAAACTTGAGAGATTAATGCAATTTGCTAAAGCAGAACCTAAGCCTGATGCACCTTCATCACTAATTTAATTGTCACTTTTTAAATATTGAAGAAAAAATATATCTTTAAATAGTTAATTAGAAGGAAAAAATGAAGAAAAAATATGAAATAATAAGAAATAAATAATAAAAGCAAAAGTTGAAAATAAAATGATGAGCTAAATTAACAAAGAAAGAAAGAACAAAAAAAACAAGCACAATAAAAAGAAAAAGAAAAATGAGCTTTATTGTTTTTAATTAGTTTTTATAATTAAAAATATCACAATCCAAAACAAATAAACTATTTTTACTAAAGATTGAGTGCCAAATTTGAAAGATTAATGCAATTTGCTAAAGCAGAACCTAAGTCTGATGCACCTTTATCACCAATTTTATTCCAACTTTTTAAATATTGAAGAAAAAATATATTATTAAATAGCTAATTAGAAGGAAAAAATGAAGAACTAATATGAAATAATAAGAAATAAATAATAAAAGCAAAAGTTGAAAATAAAATGATGAGCTAAATTAACAAAGAAAGAAAGAACAAAAAAAGCAAGCACAATAAAAAGAATAAGAAAAAAGAGCTTTGTTGTTTTTAATTAGTTTTTATAATTAGAAATATCACAATACAAAACAAATAAATTGTTTTTACCGAAGATTAAGTGTCAAATTTGAGAGATTAATGCAATTTGCTAAAGCAGAACCTAAGCCTGATACACATTTATCACCAATTTAATTGTCACTTTTTAAATATTGAAGAAAAAATATATCTTTAAATAGTTAATTAGAAGGAAAAAATGAAGAAAAATATGAAATAATAAGAAATAAATAATA
>NW_002475991.1:1362-4314 GCF_000189635.1 Tetrahymena thermophila SB210
AATTAAAAATTTAAATGAAAATTAAGTTAAAATATAAAAAATTTTAGTTTTAATAAAAATCAATAAACAAATAATGATGATAATTTCTAGAATAAAAATTATTTATTTGAATAAATTGAAAATTAAATATTCAAAAAATATTAGTAATAATAAAAATAATATTTTTTAATTAAATATACATAAGATCAATATCTAGAACTTAATGAGATAAAAGTGAAGAGCTTTTAAACTTTTTTTATTAATTAATATAGATTTAAATGATATTAATAAAAAAATTAATAATTACTTCTTCTAATCTATTATATTTTTTAACCTATTATATCATTTATTTTTTTTTCAAAAATATTGAATAGCAATTTATGAAATTTAATTAATTAATTAAGAATAAATGGTTAAAATGAACAAATAAATATAATAATTAATTAATTATCAAATATTAATTTATATAATTGGTTTTATGAAGAGATATCTAGAAAATTAATTTAACATTCACTATTTAAACTTAATATTTGTATTTAAAACATATAATTAAAAATATATATACAGTAGGAATTAGAGATGGCAAGTTATTTATTTAGTCATATTTGAAAAAATCTAGTAGTTAATTAATGTTCTTAAATATTATAATAATAATGTTGTTAGTAAATTTTTCTGTTTTAGCTCTGTAATTTTAGGAATACTTATAATATCTCTAAATATAGCAAATTGCCATACAAAAATTTCATGGTTTGCATACGACATATAATGAAATGTTTTTTTTATTTATTTATTTATTTATTAAAAAATCTTATTTATATACTCTAAATCCTCATTAATTAAGAGCCGCATAAATTAAGGGCCAAAAAAATATTTTTTATAAGGAAAACCTCAATAAAACCAAAATTATTTGATTTGAGGGTTGCAGTTAACAAGGCTTTAGGGAAAATAAGAAAATAAATTTTTATTTTAATCTTGTTTAAGTCCTAAATATTATTTAAATGATTACTAATAACAAAATAAAGGTTTTTATTTTTTAATAATAATTACAAAGTGCAATAATTAAAATAATAACTATTATAAAATAAGTAAGCGGTAATTACTATTTATTATAAAAAAAACTTCAAAATTTATTTGAAGATTGAAACTTGTGCTGGTTGAAAGTTAGAACTTGTTAATTTTCATTATTTATTTTGTTAATCTCCCTCATATTAGTTTACTTTTTATTTTTTTATATGATAAAAGGGTACTAAAAATAATAAATAGTAAACTTCCATTTCAAAAGCACAATTTTCTTTTTTCTGTACATACATACACACTTTTATTTATTTGGTTAATTGTTAGACTCATTTATAAGTTATAATTTATTTTTTTTTTAATTTATGACAGATAAAATATCATATGTATGTAAATTACAAATATAAATATAAATTTATCTATCGATCAGAAGCCATTGATACAAAATTTGATTCCACTATTAGATCTCACACATCTTTGATATTGTTAACAGTCAAATTATGAATTACAAGGAGTGAGCTCGCTCTTCGATCTAAGCTTTCTATGAGATTTGGAAGCTGACACTACGCTAAAGACTACCAGAAGCAACAAAACAAGATTAAAAATTCTCATTTTTAGTAACTTCAATTATGATTTTGTATGATCTTTTTTTTGAATTATTATATTATATTAAAAAAGATATACCTAGAACGCACTTTTATAGCCAAAGAAGTCCATTTACAAATAGATATTTATATAAATTAATTAATTTTGTATGTGATTTTTGTTAAGAAAATAAATATGCTAATATAGAAAATAAATAAATAAATAAATATATCAAACTTCAAAATCATTCATATTAAAATAGAGATTTGTAATCAAATATAAATGAAATATTTTTAAAATGTTTTTTTTACCTTTATTTAACTATTAATGTACAAATTAGTAAGTAAATAAATTAAGTTAGAAAGAAATTAATTGTTTTGATTGATTGAATTATCCATTAAAAAAATATGCTATATCTTAAATTATTTGAAAATGATAAAGAAAATACAAAAATACAAAAATAAAATTCAAGCATCAAAGAGCAAGAAAAAAATAAAGATTTTTGCCTAATTTTGTATTAAATATGAACAAATGTTTAATTTATATTTTAATAATTTTCTTTATTTGATATGAAATTCAAGCGATTGTTACTCCAAACAAAAAAACAAATAAATAAATGACTTAAATTTTTTTTTCTTTTTTGTTTATGATAAAGATGAAATTTTTGCTGATATAAATTTGATGAGACACAAAAAACTAGATCATAATTTATTTTTAGAGTGTTTGATGCTAATAAAATCAATTTTATATATTTTAATTTAAGTATATTATTACTAGAATAATTAGGTATTTCTTCATTAAAGCTGCATCATACTTTTTGGAAAATTCATACAAATAAAATTTGCAAGATAAGCTATAAATTATATTTAATTTTATTACAAGATTTCAAATGCAAACTAAATTATTATTTATTAATTTCTAGTGTTATAAAAATAATTCAACTATTTAAAAACCATTCGAAAAAATAATAAATATATCTATTTTCAAATACAACAGCAAATAGATTCAATATTTATTATTCAAATTAACAAAATTGTTATGAATTTTATTTTTTATCTTTTTTATCCTCTCTCTTTATTTCCTTCCCTTCATTCTTGTTTATTTAAGGCAAAAATAAAATCTTAAAATATTTTGTTACTCTTTAAAAATGTTTTAAAAGAAACTTCTTTAGACTTTTAAGTAGAATAGTTTTATTTTTGCAAGATAAACAAATAAATCGATGGATAAAGAATTTGACTTAAGTATATTTATTTATTTATATAAATACATTAAAATATATCAATCAATCAATTATCATATTCCACTTTAACATATTCATATAAATAAATACAATTATTGACTAATCTTTTCATTTTTTGTATTTTTGTGTTTAAT
>NW_002475991.1:4414-6010 GCF_000189635.1 Tetrahymena thermophila SB210
CCATATATTAAGGACTTTTTTCAATAAATTTTGAATTAAGGACTAAATTTGATCAAAAGTTTTTATCTGAATATGTCCTTAATATATGAGAAACTACGGTATTATAAATTGACTATATTAATTAAATTATAAAGCAAATCCAAGAATTAATTTATAATTCTCCAATACCATAAGAATTTAATACATACCTGGAATTGCTTTTTAATAAATCCTTAAATGCTGATAAAAAATATCTTCTTAACATATAATTAGTTTAAAATTAAGATTTTATTTATCATTTTTATAGAAAAGTTGATACAAAGATAATTTGTTATTAATAAGTAAAATACATTAATCATTTAAATATTAATCAATCAATCAATCATGATGATGATGATTTTTACAAAATTTATTAGAATCTGATCAATGATAAATTTTAATCAAATTAAAATTAGTAAATAACTATCATCATTATTAGCACATCTGATCAAAAAAAAAAATTCTTATCAATTTTTTATTAGTGTAAGATAAAGCTAAATCTTTTTGTTAGACATATTGATATTAACATTATTTGTTCTTGAATCAAATAAAAATGTAAAAATATTAAATTTAAATCAAATAATGATAATTTTACAAAATTTAATATGTTTTTATCAAATTTAGATGTATTAAAAATATGTATGTAAATGCAAAAAAAAATTTCTAATTATTTAATTAACATTTTATTTATCATTTTTTTGAAAAGTTGATTGATATAAAGATAATTAATTTGTTATTTAATCAAGTAAAATACAAAAATAATTTAAATATTAATCAAATGATGATGATTTTGCAAAATTTATTAGAATCTGATCAAAACTAATCTATATTTCTATTTAATTAGTAAAATTCCTATTTTCCTCACCTTAATTTTAATCAAATTATAATCAGTAAATAATTATCATTAGCGTGCACATACTGATCAAAAAAAAAAAAATTCTAATTAATAAATAATTAGTTTAAGTAAGATAAAGCTTTTAAAAAATTTTTTTGTTAGACGAATTTATATTAACATTATTTATAGATTTAAATAAATAAGTAAAAATATTAAATACAAATCAAATGATGATAATTTTACAAAATTTAATATATTTTTATTAAATTTAGATGTATTATAAATATGTATGTATGTAAATGCTGATAAAAAAATGTCTTACTAAAATATAACTAGTTTAAAATTAGTTAACATTTTATTTATCATTTTTTTGAAAATTTGATTGATATAAAGATAATTAATTTGTTATTTAACCAAGTCAAATACATAAATAATTTAAATTTTCATCAAATGATGATGATTTTGCAAAATTATTAGAATCTGATCAAAATTAATCTTTATTTCTATTTAATTAGTAAAATAAATTCTTATTTTTCCTCACATTAATTTTAATCAAATTATATTGAGTAAATATCTATCATCAGCGTGCACATACTGATCAAAAAAAAAAGACTCATATCAATAAATGGTTAATTAAAATAGAACATTTAATAATTTTTTTAAAGAAATATTATATTATCGTATTTACTTGTTTAGTCAAGTAAAATATAAAATTTCAATCAAACAATGATGATTTTACTTAC
>NW_002475990.1:0-5058 GCF_000189635.1 Tetrahymena thermophila SB210
TGGTGAGAATAAATAAAATTCTAGTAATCTACTTATATATGATTAATAATTATTTAGATACCTGCTCCGTATCCTACTAGATCTTTTCCAAATATGTTGGCTTAATTTTAATTGATAGTGTTATTAGTGTAAAAGTATTGAGGAAACAAGCCTTAAACTGAATAGTATGCTCCTGCTATACTTGCTTAGTTTTGAAAAATATTATTCTTTAATAAAACCACTTAGTTATTAAATAATTATTAAGCTATTTAATTATTAGAAATATTATGTAATAAAGCTCCACCATATAAATAGGCTTTATTATTAGAAAATGAGCAGTTTTAAATTAAAGCAGAGCTCTCTTCTATATATAATCCACCTCCATTATTATAAGCTATGTTTTGAGTGAAATTGCTCTATTCAACTTCTAAATGATAATTTTTTTACTTAGATTATTGAAGAGGCTTAAAGTAAACTCCTCCTCCGTTTAAAACTATATTGTTTTAGAAACTGCTATAATAAATTTAAGCTTAAGAAGACTAAATAAACAAATTACCATTCTAGCAGTATAGACAAATGTTTTAAAAAAATGTAGAATCAATGATCAAAATTTATTCAGCATCAAAACTAACAATCGAATTTATGGATTTATCAAAAATTGTAAAATTGTTTGGAAGTATTTAGTTTTAGAAGTATGTTGAATTTTGAATTAGAATATTTTTTATACCAAAAAAGCTAATAATCTATTAATAGGAAATTACTTAGCTATAAAAACCTAAAATATCATTCACAATTATAGTATTCGTTATTTAATATAAGCTTTAGAAATCTACAATATCTACTTTAGAAACTATGAGTTAACCTTAATTTTTTGCAATGTTAAGCTAATTAAAGCAATAAATGTTTGAATACATTTCAACAAAATTCAAACCAGATAATACAAAATGTGCTAAATTTGTCACATTCTTTTGAAGATTTTTATTGTTTTATTTGCTGATATAATTTATTATTGAGGAGCTATTTTTATAGGTGTGTGTGAAATTAACTTATTTCAAAATTAAAGAAGATTACATATTTTATTAAAAGCTAAAAATTGAACTTCCTTATAAACTTAAATTTTCTGTAAAATTGACTCTATTTAAAATAATTACATGTTTTTTATAATCTAACTATACATATATTGAACCACCTTAAAATCCAGCAATATTATTTTAAAAGACAGAGTCTTCTATTAACATGTCAGTTTTATATGATAAAGATAAATCTAAATATAATGCTCCTCCAAGTTGGCTGGAAATATCTTCTTACGAAACACTCCAATTATCTATAAATTGTATGTCTTTCAGTAAAATATTAGATTAAAAGAATGGTTTGATATAAATACCACCTCCTTAAGTAGCTTTACCATTCAAAAATTGACTACTAACTATTTTTAAAATGTTTGCTTAAATGTTTGCAAACCCTCCTTAAATATCTATGCTTTTTTGATAATAAATTTGAATGTCTATATTTTGGTAAGCTGGATTTTAAAAAATACATTCTGAGATTAATAAAAAATCAGAAATTATTAATAATGGGCCATAACCTCTTTATGTCCCCAAATTATTAGTAAAATTGCTTTAATTTATTGTGACTATAGAATTTATTGCATCAATAAATATTCCACTTCCTCCAATTTTATTATTCTATATTTTTAAATAAAAATTATAATCATTAAATTATAAAGTAAAATATTTACAGTCTTTATGTGATTGTTTATTATATTTAAGTTGGTAAAGGAAATCGAATTAAGGCTTTAAGATTTAATTATTATGGGGAAATTATTTTAAATTTATTTCTCATAAATTAGCTGAGAGTTAACTAAGTAGAAATCAATGAACTTTCCGCCATAAAATAGATATTGTTGATTTTCAGGTTGCTAAATTAGTTAAGTATCTATATAGTTAAATTAAATATAGATGATGTTAACCATAGAATGATAATTAGCTATTTAAATTGTGTTGAAGTCTAGATAAAAAAATATGAATATGATTTCTATTAATGTGTTATAGCAATATTCACTAGGTTATTGTTAGATTATCTAAATGTCATAAAATTGAGCATAGTTTATTTCTTTTACTCTTATTAAAGGAGCGTTTAGATTTTATAGCATTTTTACTGACTAAAAATTTATGACATTTAATTTATAAAATTAGAAATGAGGGAAATAAAAATTTTAATCTCCTATATAATTATTATTTTCTATTTAAATATTTTTAATTGTGACAACATTTTTAGAATTATACAGCATTAATATAACCATAGCACACGTGCTCTAAATTGAATTAGAATCAAATATATAGGTGTTTTATATAAAATCTATTTTATCAAATATGCTTTTCACATTAACTTCTTTTTAGTTTAATTAAGGTTATTAAAATACAGTATAATGCTGCATAGTATTACCTTAAACCATCAAGTTACTTATTTCAAAAGTATTTGATATTATAACTCCATAATGATAAAATTAGCTTTAATCTAGAATTTAATTATCAAGAATCTAAATTGAAGAAATAAAAAACGTTGAAAAATTGTATCCTGCAAATAAAAATGATGAATTAGTTATAAGACTTTACTAAAGCATCACTTAATTGGCATTAAATATGGATTATAAATTAGCTTGCATAAGAGTATAATCAAAAAAGGATGAATAATAGTCATAACTACAGTTAGTTATATTTAAATAACTTATCTACGTGTTGATATTTTGAGAACTAATCTTTGATATAAAAGTTGATCCATAAAAGTATACCTTTTAATCAATAATTTAAATATAAATGAAAAAATAAATATGAATATTGATTTTAGCCAATAATTTACCTAATTGAGAACTAATTTTTCAAAATAAAAATTTAGATTGGTATTAGCCAGATAAACCACCTGAAACATCTATGAATTGTAGATGTATTACCCATAAAATAAAACATTATTTAGAACCAATGTATTGTTTAAATTGAAAATGTTTATTTGAAGAATGTTTTTACTATTTATTAAATAGTCTGCAGACGGTCTTAAAAAATATACGTTTGTAAAATTAGCAGATATGAGATTTTAATTTTGTATATTAAATCCATAGTTTTAATTTTTTGAATTTATATTCAGAGAAATTTACAAGTTAGAAATTGTAACCTGATTAAATCCACTAAATTTTGTTGTTGAAACTTGAATTAATTATGAAGTTGGAATCTAAGAAATCTAATTTGTAGTTATTTCTAAGGATATTATCTCAAGAGATTTTATATAATTTTGTAATTTTGTTTTAAATTAAGTCTATTAAATTTCTAAGCACTAACTGTCATTTATTATTACTTTTACATAAAGTTCCTTTAATTATAATTCATTATACCACACATAAGCCTATTACTAAGAATGATATTCATCAGATACTATTAATTCATCGAAATCAATTTCAAATAATCTATTATAGTTAGTAGGTTAAGCTTTAGTACCTTTTCCTATTTAATCTTTTAAAGAACCACAATACATGTATATTGTTCTTTATTTAGTATAAACACAAAGGTTATCTTCTTATTTGCAATAAAGACATTTCATTCTTTATCTATCAAATCTTATTTCATATCCCTAATTTACAAACTTTGCTTCTTCACTACTTTTACAGCTTAAACACTAAGCATCATATAAGTCATACTGAGAAGAAAAAAATTGATTTTATCTTGAGCAAGCTAAGCATCTAATAGAAATAAAAATTTTTGTTAAGGAAAAAAGATTTATTAATGAATTTTGAAATTTTTATTATATATTACGTTATGGGGCATAAAACACAGTCTGTTCTTTCTTAATTAAAAGAAATCATTTATTTTATATCAGGTATTGATGGCTATTAGTAATAAAGCATACTTATAAAGTATAAAATGTCTTTAATTTAATTTTAAATTCCTTGCAAATCACATTCTAAACAAAGAGGATTAGATTGTTTATTTACACAAGTACTACAATTATTGCCACATAACAACTGAGTACATATTTAATTGGTATAATCAAATATGAATCCTTCTTAACAAGAAATACATAAATCTCTAAATTAAAAATTGTTATAATAATTGAGTCTTTCCTAAAGGCTTATTTAAGGCATAGAATATATTAAATAGCTTGTAAAATTATATTCTTTGTTTCCTGTATTGTAATAAATGATAATTAATTTAATAATTAAAAAAAAGCGTTAATTTAAACCTTAATAGCAGGATGAACATCCTTATGGGCATTAGATACAACCATAAATAGTAGGCATATATCCTTATACACATTAAGTACATTAGTATATTTAACCTAATGGAGCTGTATTATCTAAGTAATAATAGCACTAACGGCAATTTTGTAGCTATTTAAATAAAATTCATAAATTTAAAAAATTTAATATAAATTTCTAACCTAATTATAGCAAAACTACTTTTAGCACTTCTATGCATTAAAATTAAAAACATATTAATCATAACATTAGAGGCATAATTAATTATTCATTTAATCAATTTTGCTTGAGTAACATAGCATATCAAAAATAGAAGGAAAACATTATTACTAGTCACTTGATACGTAGTATCCTTCATTGCACATTAAACAGATTTACTAAGTAGGAATATTCCTTAAATATGAAATCCAAGGGTTTATTAGTTGAATTTATTAAGTCTAAATTTATATAAATGATCCTATTGAACAATTATCAATAAGCTAAACACAATCCTCCACTTTTTAATTAAATAAAAAAAATATATAAATTTAGCTATGTTTTAATCAATATAAAATTTAATTACAATTTTAGGAAATAGTGTATCCTTTTTAGCAAACTTAACAATATTTTACAAATTAATATTAATTAAATTCATCTAAGTTAAACATTTTTAAACTTAAGTAATCTTGGTTAAATTGTCCTTAGTAACTTGGATTTGCTAATTTAATTATATTAAAATTATTAAATAACATAATTTAGTAAAAGTTCTTCATCTCCTTTTAAAAGTTAACTGTGTTTAAATTTTTTAAAAAATTCAAAAATTTTAGTAAATATTCTTTAAGATTAGGGATTTG
>NW_002475990.1:5158-13549 GCF_000189635.1 Tetrahymena thermophila SB210
ATTTACACAGTATTCTCCTCTAAAACAAGAAATCTTTATACATAGTTAATTATTATCACATATTTATGTATTTATTGATGATTTAATTTACTGCAGAATCATTTTAAGAAACGCAATAATGAAATTTTTGTGGATCAAGTGAAGCTCCTATATTGGTATAATCTAATTCAATACACTTTCTTGTCTAATTTTGTCCAACTATACAATATCTGTAAAAAATTTTAATAAAATATTTAAGAATATCAAATATTTTTATTACAGTTCAGTAAAACATTAAACTACACCAAATTAAGAATTAGTATTTGCTTTTACACAGTTTTAAGTTTAATCTTCTCTACCTGCGTATTCTCTGGATAATTTTTAACATACATCACCAAGCATGCAATACCCATCTCTACAAAATGTGGCTGTTTGTGTATTCGTTGGAATACAAAAATGTGTAATTTAATCTTTACCAGCAAATGGAGAGTCTTTTGGAAAACTATTCAAATTTTCACATTAATTACCCTCAATTTAATTAATACATTAAAATTTATCTGCACAGGATTGGCTGTTAGCTTAAAAAATTAACAACTATTTATAAGTTTTAATAAAAAAATTTATTTACGCTAATTATATGATTAACAAGTTTGATTTGCATTTTTAGATACAATGTTTGGATTTGAATTAGTAATCTTCGTGCATTGATAGTTCAGATTAGAAGAATCAAATTATAGACAAATTAAAATGCTATAGCACTCAACTATTCCTTTTAATATTTAAAAATAATTATTAGTAAAAAAAATTTTTGTAGTCTTTCAAAAATTAAGACAAAATAATTTTAAGTTGTGCAATTTTAAAAATTATTAATACCCAAAATCATATTAAGAATTTTTTAAATGATTAAGACTAAACTTTCTTTAAACTAAATGTATTTTTTAAATTCTAAAACAATATTTTATATTAAAGATAAATGTTTTATTTATTTTAACCTACCATTATCATAATATTATCAAGAAATTCTAAAAATTAGTCACTTTATTTATTTATTTCATTTTAATTTTATTTAATTAAAAACTTTCCTCTAAAATTGAGGTTAAAATGAGCTTGATAATTATTTTGATTTTCATTTAATTTCAATTTTGATATTTTTAGAAAACAAATTAATTTTTCAAAAAAGACCTACTTTTTCATGAATTAACCATAACCAACCTATTTTAAATGTTTTTGAAAAATTTAAGTAAATATATTAAGATCAAATTTGAAAGAATCCTAATTGTTAAAAAAAGAAAAATAATAGTGTATTAACTAACTAACTAACTAACTAACTAACTAACTAACTAAAATAATTCTCAAAAAATTATGTGTAATTTAACAAATTTTAAATTTTTTCTTAATTATTTAGAATATAATGTATTAATATTCGTAATTTATATTATTTTAGCATATTAATTTTTTTCGTATGCATTTGAGTATTAAATAAATGAAGCAATAAATTTTATTTATTTTGATATTTAAATTTAAAATTAATTTAGATTTAATTTTTCTAAAAATTTAAATTAGTATGAAATTAATTAGTAATTTATGATATAAATAAAAGCATTTTTACCTATTTTTGTAGTTTAATTTAAAGCTAGACAGCTTTAAGTATTTTTTTCTATTCCTACATATTGCATTTCTCCTACACTAAATCCCAACATTATACAAAACTATTAACTGGTTGAGCTAAGAGTGTATAAACAAAAACCATCAGCACATGTTTCTATTTAATTTCCAGTTGTTTTTGTTGGGTCTTTAAAAGGTAAGCAATATCCGGTTAGTGACTCCTTACCCACCCTTTTGTCTAAAATATTTGATGATAAAAAGAAACAGCTCTAATTCGATTAATCTTGGCATATTTAAGGCACATCTGCACATCTGAGGAATTGTTAAAAAATTATAATTATATTTAACTTAAAATTGTTACTTAACAGCTGGTGAATCAGAAGTAACGCAAAAGCCAAGAGCATCAACTCCCATAGTGGATGAACTCCCTGATAAAAAAGTGCATTTTTGCATATTTGAAGAATTTATTATGCAAAACTAGGAACCACATTTAAATAAATCTTTTTTAGAAAAAAAATAAATTAAAATAAATATCAAAAATATCTATTATAACTTGGCACAAAAGTGTCTAACTATACACAATTTCCGTTTGTGTCAACTCCCTTTTTATTTTAATACTTTTTACTAAAAAAAATTCGATATCTATAATTTACACTGAATTATATTTAATTGCCTTATATTGACTTGCATTATTATGATACGGAGTCAAAACAGGAGTTTTTTTCTTTTGAGCACTAAGTAGCATTAGGTGTATTGTTAAAATCACATTTATTGTTGTTTGCATCATCTAATCTTGAAGTAAATTAATTGCTGAGATCACTTAGCTATAAGCAATAATTAGAATTAGAACAATAACTATTATAATTAAACCAAATTATTTTTTATATTAATTTAAAAAAGATTGATATATTTATTGATTACCCTTAAATACAGCTTTTAATATTATCACTTGATCTTTGATTAGGAAAAACGCAGTAAAATGATTAATCAATTCCTATATAAGTTGGTGTGAACGCAGACTCAACTGAGTATTTTTATGGGTCTAAGCAATATCCATCTTATAAACTAATTACTAATGAGTAAAATAAAATAAGGAAATAAAATTTGCTAAAAATTACTTTATCCTGCAGGTATTATTTCATGTATATTTTGAATGCATACTCCAAGTGTTTAATTGATTCCTATCAAATTTGGGTTATTTTGAAGAGAAAGACAATTTGATTTATCTCTACTTATGCAATATAAATCTGGTTGTATACACTATTTAATAAGGTTTTGACTTGGTAAGGTGGTAATACATAATCCAGTTATGTCCACGGCTATAATAGTCATTTAAGATTAAGGATTAAATTGTTAACATTTTCCATTTTAAATACACGTATTTTACATACTATTTATATCAAATTTAACGCAAAGATTATGATCATTTAAGCAATATGCATCAGAAGGATTGCTAGATGTAGTTGTACAGCATCCAGACGAAAATTACGAAGAACTAGTACACTTTTTATAGTAATCATAGCCTATTTAATTTATGCAGTCTAAATCTACCAATTAATCACCATCAAGGCATTAATTTGTTGAAGGGGTATTTGGACTTAAATGACGTTTGATTGAACTAATTTATGATTTTACTTCAACTATTAATATAAACTAAAAAAGAAATAATGGGATTCTTATATATTTACTATGCTAAGTCATTTTTTTATTTTATTTTATTAAACTTTCAATTTTTTTTTGCTTTAGTTTTAATTGTATATATCTTAGATTACAAATAAAAAATTAAGCAACAATAAATTCGAAATTTATTAATTTGCTCATATTAGTTTACAATATTTATTTTTCTCAAAATAAAATACATTAATTTGTATTTTATTAAAGGACTTACACTTATTGTTTTAATCAGTTTGAGTAAAAAAATTTATTTAGTCATTAAATATAAATTCCGAATTATATAAAAAAATGAAAAAGCTTTAAAGTTAAAATGGTTTAGATTTCAATTTTAAAATGAATAAAAGCGCGTTTAGTAATTTCAATTTTATATGTGAAAATATCTTTTTATAAAATATTAAATAAAAATTTATTTATTAAATATTTTATTGATATTTAAAAGTTTTTATAACCACAAAAATAGGTTACAACATAACCAAAATTTTAAAAGATAAATTTTTATAGCCAAAATTTGAAAAATGTTTAAAATTAGTCACTAATACAAAAATAAATAAAAAAATATAAATTCAAGCATAATTTGATTTAAATTCTTATTTTGTATGAAAACTTATGTAAACTGTTTAATAAAATTCAATTTATACCTATTTCGAAAAATTAAATCATGAAAACAAAGTTGAAAGATATTAATTAAAATAAATTAGTATATTATAAAACATAAATAAGATGACTCTATGCTAAAAATGTTTAACATTATTATTTTTGTATTTTAATATTGTTAAATTCAGTTAATGTTTTTATTAAGGGATGTAAGGATACTACCTTCCTTAATTTAAGTATCGAACATAAATATTAAATAAATAAATTGCTTTTTATGGAAAATATTCTTAATTTATAAATACTCAATTAATACTCCACAATTTTTAATTTGGAAAATTTGATATTTAGTATTTATTTTCCAAGTTACACAAACTAATTAGGATAATCTTAAAAAAAAAAAATTAATCTGATAAAATTTAATAATTTCTCATTTAGGAAAAAGTAATCCTTTTCTATTAAAAATTAACTAACTATTTTTCTGCCAAATTAAATGGATTTTGGGTAGAGGGGAAAATTCAAAACCCCTTTTCTATAAATAATTAAAACCTTCCTTTCAATTTCCAAAAATTAAAAAGCTTATTTTTTGTAATCAAAACCAACTTCAATAAAATTCATTATCTAAATATTCATAAAAAAAAATGAATATATTAATATAAAAAAATGGAAAAATTAAGTAAGTATAAATTAAGCAAAATAAAGTAGATTTTAGGTGGAAATTATGAAATAATAAATTATTTATTTATTTATTTAAAAATTTAAGAATATGATTGAAATTTATCAACAAAGCGGTAGATTAATAATTAATTAATTTTTAGAGTTAATCATAAATTCTCATAAATAGTAAAAAAAATGATAGATAAATTCCTTTTTAGTGCTTAATATAAAATTTATTTAAAAAATAATTTTTTTTGTATATTAGTCACCATAAATTAAATTAAAGGTTTTTAAGTTAACTTTCAAAATAATATGACATGGGTTTAAAACAATACTTCATTATCAAGGAAAAAAAATACATCTATTATTTTTAAGTTTCTTATTAGAAGTAAAATAAAAAATATGTAGTATCTAATTAATAAATTTAAAATAAGCAAGCTATTTAATTTAATTTAAATTTAATATTAGAATGTTACTAATAAATAATAAGCAAATAAATAAAATTAATTAATTAATTTAAGCTAGCTAAAAATTTAGTCATTTTCATTTTATAAAAAAATTATATTTTCATAAATAAAATATTGGAAGAAAGTTAATTTCACAAGTGTATTTTTATTGATCTAATTAATAAAAAATAAATATTTTAGATACAAATAGCAAAACAAGTTATTAACTTGATGCATATAATATTTAACATTAATTTAATAGATTAATTTTTTGTTATATCTAAATAAATTATTTGTTTTTGGTTAAAAATGGAAATTTAATCATTTATATTTATTGAGTAACTTCAATAAAATTTAATTATTATATGAAAGATTACCAATTTTTTAATAATAAAAGTCAAACTTTTATTTTAATTATTATCGTTAGAAAGAATTGTGCCATTTTTTCGAAGAAATCATTTATAATTTAATAGACAAAGAAAATGAAGAAGAATTTAGTTTATAAGTGAACTGCACTTAATTATTTATATATTATTTTGAATTAAAAAAATATTTATTTTTTTTACAAGAAGAATAATAATTAAGTAATAGTTGATAAATAAAAGCATGTATTCTTTAGTACTATTATAAGCCTACTATAAAATAAACAATATTTATAATATTGATAGAGAAATATTATAAAATTAAGTTTAGTGTGTGAAATTTAAATGGGGGATGCATTTCTAGTAGAATAGAAAACTTCAAAGCATGTAAAATTTTAAAATAATATATAATAGTAAAAGCATGTAAATGCAATTTAAGCTCTACCTACATAAGATTAAGAAAGAAATTTGATAAACAAGATTTCAATTTATAGTCAATTATAATTTATATCCATAAATAATACCTTTTATTTGATACATTATTTCAATCAAGAGTATATATGTTTTAATGATCCAAATTTAATTATCATACTAATATTTTTATATTAAATCTGTATATTTTACATAATAATCTAATAATTTTCTTAATAAATATGTATGATTTTGAATATACAAAATTTAAATATGTTATTAAAAAATATAATTAATAGATATTCTATTCATTATTTTGCTAATTTATTCTATTTGAGTGTATCTATATTTTGTTAAAAACATGTATTTGCTTAAGTATGAGATTATTTGATATTAAATTGTGATTGATGTTAGTTCAAAACTTTTGTTTTTCTTAGTATTATCTGCATTTAAGCATATCTTAGACAATCCTATAGGTTAGCAAAAAATAGGTCTTGCTAGAATTCTTAGCTGAAAAAATTATTACTCTTACTTACTTTTTAATTTTTTTTGTGAACTTAAAATGTTATTTTTTTCCATAAATCAATCACATGTTATTTGGTTATTACATTAAAAAGAGTCCTATCAACTTTTATATGTAATTTATCTAATAAATTTAATATCAGAGGATAAAAGAATAGCTTTATTTTAGTCAAATATTCCTTTAGTATTATTTGTATTACTTAAACTGCCAAACATATGTTAAGTATTAAAATCAAAAGAAGGCAAAGTATGCTTACAGCATAAATTTAGAATTCTTATGCTATTAGTCCTAGCATAATTATTAAAATAGAGTAACAAGAGCAAGTTAGATTAAGATTATTTAACCTTTAACAAGATAGAGGTTTGACTATAAATAAAAAGAAGTTTGAATTATTATTTAAAAAAATATATTAATGAAAGTGTTTTACATTTTTATAATAGCATTGAGTAAACTAATATAGTAATAGCACATAAAATGTACATAAGGGGATTAAAGTCTCCATAAAATTTCAAAAAGAAGGCTATTAAAATATTCTTTGCTATTTAAATAATCTCCCAGTAATACTAATTTATTTCATAGCCTTCATATAAGAAACCTAACAAAGTGAGTTATTTTAGTTTATTCAAATTAAATTAATTTTTAAATAAAAAATATAGTAATAGAAGAGGTATAATTATAGCCCATACAAATAAAAAAGGAAATAAGATATAAAGAGCGCTTTTTAGGTGCTCATCATTGCATTCATACTATGGGTAATCAAGTACATAACTTCTTTAACCAATTTTTCTGCAAGAAATCTTTTGAATTTTTTGTAATAAAAGTTTAAATAACTTATTTGATTAAAAATAATAATTTACACTACCAAGCAGCTATTAAATAATCCCTGAAAGATTTTAATAATAAATTAAAACCAATCCTGTAATTAAATGATATAAATGGAATCTTCTTTTCATATATAAGCAAAAAATTCTATAAAAGCCAAAGAACATTAAGCAAATAATTACTAACTAAATCTAGCCTATTAAAAATTTAGCATACAAAAACTGCAATCCAAAAAATTTTGCAATTTAAACGTATAAGCAATCTAAATTTGTTTAACTCAATTAAGAAGGAGAACCAAAAATAACTATAAAATTGCCTAAGCTTCTTGGTATAGGTATATTCATATTTACTATTATGGATATTAGCTGAAAATAGTTTATCAAAATCTTTATAATTGTGCTTGAAATATGAGATTTCTTTGCAACATAGATTTTTAAAATTTTAAAATACTCATCAACTACTTGTTACTTGAACTAATTTATTGTTGAATCTGTAATATAAATGCAAAATATCAAGCTGTAAAAAATTATGCCTGTAAACATCAAAATCGAATATTTAAAATCTTATTAGCAGCTTTTTAAAAATAAAAAATATAATTATTTATATCAAAGAAAAATTTTTAAATTACCTAACACACTGATTATTTCCTATTTTTTAATATCTTTAACCCCAATATTGATTTTCTATATCACAATCATCGCAAATAGGTCCAATGTACCCTTATATGTTTTAAGTTTCATCTTAAAATAAAATTAAAATAAAAAAAATTACCTTCAGCACACTGTTAGTTTGTATTGACTAAATTTACTCCTGCTTAACTTTCAATGCAACTATTTTTGTTTTAATTACAAGCCAAAATATTTGAAGAAGTTGAGTTTTCTCTCCAAAATCCCTTTTTAAGCAAAATTGTTTGATATTTACAATAATAGGCTGAATCTGGACATTTAATACAATGCTAATTAGGTTGTGTGTTATAATAACCTTCTAAACAAGGAGAACAATAGTCTAGAATGGTTTAGAATTTTTAAAGCTCGTACCCAGGATTGCATTCATTTTTTATTTTTATTTTAAGAAAGGCGTAATATTTTGAGGAATAATTAGAAATTTGCAGAGAATCAGAAATATTTTAGTAAAGGGGAATTTAAATAATATCGCTGGAAAATACTAATTCTACTTCACTATTAAACTAACCATACACACTTATCAAGTTAGTTAAATTAAATGTTCCATTATTTTATCTGAATGAATAATGCTATGTGTATAAATTAGAATTTAATTAAATATTTAAGTTTATTTATTTCAATTAATCATTAAAAACCTC
>NW_002475989.1:0-16363 GCF_000189635.1 Tetrahymena thermophila SB210
GTTATTTTATGCACTAATTCTATAAAGAAAACTCCTACTTCTACTATTATTGCGCTAACTATTGAAATTATTATTTTTTAAATTACATTGTAACTTTCATCAAATACTGTTGACAGACATAAAGAGTGGACTACCCTCAAGTAAATAATATTGAATCTTATTGGTCTTGAAAGAGATGGCTCATATGTATAAATAGTATTAAAGTATGCGTGAAACACTTTAAATTATATTAAAAGTGATAAGTTTTTAAGATGTTCAATAGTTTAAATTTCATCTTCCTTTAATTTAATATCTTCATTTATTAAATTAATTTTGCTGCTCTAATCTTAAAATGTACTTACAGTTGTCTTATTTGAATTTATTAATTTGTCTTATTATACTTCTTAAAAAGCTATTAATTAACCTTAATTTAGCTTTTCATCATAAATTTGTGGTTACTTTAACTCTTAAATCTACTCTGATTATGATTAGACTTATTCCTAAATTTAAAGCGGTTAATTATTAAGATTTTTCAGCTAATTTGTTTACTCGGTTGATATTTAATTGTCTAATTTTAAAATCTCGATTTAGTTTGATTCAATTTTTTCATTTTTTAAAATTGTTAAAGTATTTAAAAATTTTTGTTTTTTTCTTCTTGCTTGACTATTAGAATTTATGAAAAAATTCTAATTTTAATTGTTATTTTACTATATAACACCGTTTAATTCTTAGATACTTTAGTATTGCAAACTTGGAGTCTAATTTTTTTAACTAATAGGAGGATTTTCTTATTCAGATGCAGCCATTGGCATAATCTATGAGATAGTAGTTTTGCTAAATTTTTTGTCTAGAATTGTACCATATTTATATAAACCCAATTATAATAAAGTTATAGTAAAAATAGTCCAAACAAGAGCATATTAATAAAATATATCAAAATTAGTTAATTTATTAAATCCTTATGAACTAAAAGCTGTTTTTAAATTTTTATTAATAAGCAATGATTCTAGATCATCAATCACAGTTGTAGGACTTGTGCTTTTGCAGTAGCAATAGTATTTATTATTGTTAGTTAAATAGGTACATCCATTAGAAGACCAAGCTTATGATTATTGCATTTAAAGGCATGTTTAATTATTATTAGAGGGTTAAAGGTCTTAAAATTTAAAAATAAAAAGTTTTTATTGATTATCCTATTAATTTTCATTAATTAATTTTCTATTGCTAAGTATATCTCTCGCTTGTTCAAAGTTAGAACCTTATTGATATAATAATCTATTTGAGCTTGCATTTACTAAGTCTAATGAATATTTTATTACTGGATTCATAGTAATTGCTATGCTTGAGTCTACTTATTTTAATTCTTAAATATATTTCTAGAATTCAGATGTTTGTTGGAAGGGATTTCTAGAATAAGTAGTCTAACCTAAATAATAGACGTCTGCTGCTAGTGAATCCTAATAATCATTAATAATATATTTAAGGTTTTTTGAAGTAATTTATGAGCAATCAAGTGATATTAAATTTCCTTATAGCTATACTCCTCCTTAATTAGGTAGAGTTGCTTTACTTAGGTAACTGCATATTTAGTCTGATATATTCATTTGTTGAGATATCAAATTATTTTAAAGAGTTTAAGTAGTCGAATTTAATACTTTAAAAGAGTCTACTACATTTTGAAGAAAAACATTATTGTTATTTATAAACATATTATCCTAACTAATTAAAGATTATTAGTTTTATAGAATTCCATTAAGGAAGCTTAGAATAGGGATGATCTAAGATTCTTATTAAATAGTTAAAGATTGTTGTAGTTTGGCAATTACTTTGTTTGCATATGTTGATAGTAAAGATGAATTAGGTAGAAAATTGACTTAGTTTATTATTAATTAAATGAGCTAAGATTTTTTAGTTTTAACTGATTCAAGGTTATAAACTGGGTAGTTCTTAGATATTTCTTCTCCTATCACACATAGGTTTAAAATAATTTAGGAAATTGTTTAGTCACTATTAATTTGTAAAGCTTAGTCAATAATACTGTTTATTTAAATTTCGTTTTGAGCAAATGGTTATATGTTTACCTATACAGTTGTATTGTAAACAGCTAAAAAATTATCAATAGCCTAACCCATTAATATTAAATTCCCTGAAGGGAGTACAGTATAAAATTCGTTTTGTAAGCTTTAATCCATTATTTACCTTCTTAGGATGTAATTTGGGGATATCTATTCTTACTAATAATCAGTATCACTAAGGTAGTAAAAGAATTAATAAGATATAGGTGAATTAGCTGAGGTGCAACCAGACATTTTTATTTAAAAAATTGTTTATAGAGCTTATCCACTAGGAGTGTTTACAGATAGTACACAATTTTTGGGTGGTAAATTTATATTAAAATTAGTAATACTTAAACTAGGCATAATGTAATAAGGATTGTATGCACTGAATCTGACTTATACAATAGGGTTTGATGGAAGAACATTTACGAAATAATCCCAAATTCTAAACCTCACTTTATAATAATCAAATTTTATAGCTCCTACTACCATATTATTATAAAGTATTGCACCAGCATAGCTTAGCAAGTCAGATGAAACATTACTTCCATATATGAGAGTTGCATCAATATCTTAGTTAATGTTGACTTATATCAACTAAGATAGATCCTTAAAGTTAGCAATTAAAATAGGAATATCAGTTTCTGATAAGATGACCATAGTTGATTAAGATTACTAACGGGAATCTTTGGTTCCTGTAAAAGTAAACAAAAGAGATTAATATGGGCTAAAAGTAGAACCTGGTATCGAAATACTAGGAACATTTTGCTGCAAAATAATTGGGTGATTATTATAGTCATAGCACTTATTATCATTTTGATTAGAGGTAAGGGAAACGCAATCCCACTTTAAATTAATTTGTTAATCTTAGTTTGGGTCTTCAAGCTCAAAGTCTCTTGCTAATCCAGTTAAATTTAAGGGCTGTTTGAAACCAAACACTCCTTTTTATCCACCTACAATCTATATAAATAAATTAGATATGTTAGGTGTAATAGTTTAAGATTTTAAATTAGTAATTGATGAATCACTGACTAGAGAGGCATTTACCTTTATTATTATATTTTTAAACAATTTGATAAATATTTAAATTTTAAAATTTAGTTTACGTTTAAATCAAAAATAGTTTAAGGAGGAATAGAATATTTTTTGACTAAAATTTATGTTTAATTATATTTAAATTGTGATAGGTTTTAATTCAGCTTTGGCACACTTTTAGAGTTTATCTGTATGTTAAGAGGTTCGTTAGTAATTTTTGGTCCACTCTAATCACATATTTGCACATAGAAAGAGACATAAATTTGTAAATCCATATATCTATTTTTAAAACATTTTTTTTTATTTAATTATGTTTAATAGTCTTTTTTTCTATATTAGTAATTTTTGTTTTTCAAACAGTCTTTAAATGTAAATAATCTACTCTATTTTAAGAATAAAATTAAGTATTTTACCTATAAATTGGATAGCTTTAAGTTTAAAATTTAGTAACTATGTCTTTTTATCTGATAAAGAGTGTTGAGAAAAACAATTTTTATGAAGAATTCACTTTAAGTAAATATTAGAAAGTAGCAGTAATTTGAGTGTTTGCAGGAATTAGTTGCTTTAAAATTATTAAAGAGGTACTCTTTTAACTGTTAGCATTATCGACAATACTATTAACTGCTTAAAGGCTGTTTTAATCTAAGCTAGGCGAAGATAATATACTCCAAGCAAAGCTTTTGAACCCTCTTTAAGCATCATTTATAATATTTGCTACTGAAAAAATGATGTCATAGCAATTATTTTGAGTTTTACTGAATTGAATAGTAACTTAAGGCTGTTGAGTATCACTCCTTTACTGCTGAACTTTGGTCAAGTAAAATGTGTCTATTAAGAAAGTGCTACTAATTTAATAACTCAGAACATTTGAAATGAATGAGAGATTATCGTTTTCCATTATTTAAGCATCATTACCTATTAATAAGAATATATTTAATTTTTTCAAAAAATTATAGTTAAATTTACCTAGTTAAATTTTGATTTTAGTATCTTGTATAGAGCAATTTGGAAGATTGCCAAGAAGTTGAAGAGTACTATCTTAAAATATAGTATTACACTAAAAGTTTTAAATTTATGTCAAAGCAACACCAAAATCAATAATCATAGTAGGAGAATCTATTGCTAAAGTAGCTTGTAAAACAGCAATATTATTATAGCTACACTCATAGAAAATACCTCTTGTATCAAGTTTATTTTTGCAAATGCACGTATTCCCTGACATTTCCATAGAATCATAACAGTCTAAACATATATCACTTTACTTATATTAACAAGATTTACATGTGTTAGCACATGCTTAGCAATCTGGTTTTATGTATTCTTAGCATTAGACACATTACCACAACGTTGAATCTTCTTTGTAATTATTTGGGCACCACTGATAGCAATATGATCCGAGTTAATACCATCCTTAATAACAGCTACTACATTAGCTTTAAGCTGGTCCTGTGCATGATTAGCATGATGAATGACAATTTATACATTAATAATTTTAAGTAGAATCTCTAAATTAATTTTATGAACAAATATGCATGCATTTACTGACTTACTAAATATACTCATAATCCTATACACAAGTAGTACAGCTTTATCCATTAGTACAAGATGCACAATTATCTATGCAATCAGCACATAAATAGTTATTTTGTGGGTTTCTGTACTAATTCTGATTGCAAATAAGTAAGCAAGAATTTACTTAACTAATATACTCGTAATTGCTTTAGCACTAACTGCAACTTTACCCATCTACGCATTATTGGCAATTGCTAACGCAATTTGTGCAATTATATAAAGTTGAATCTCTATATTAATTTTGTTGGCATATCATTTTACATTAATATACTTATTGAACGAACTCATAGTTTGCAGCACAATTGTCACATTATTTATCTTGAGAACATTATGTACAATTAGTTATACAAGGGTTGCACTACTAAGCCATGGTTTACCAATTAATAAATTAGAATTATCCTATTGGGCAAATCATTTTGCAATATTATTATGAATTATTATTTGGGTTTGCAGTTTAAGTATATCCACTAATGCATTGAGTACAACTTAAATTTTAATCACAATTAGAACATCCTTGATAACATTGCTATTTTATGGAAAAATAAAATATTTGTTTAAGTAGTTAAATAAATATAAAGTTAAAAATTGCTTTTATTTAAAAAACTAAACTTACAAAAAAATTATCTTAATCCTTTAAGATAAAACTAATTAATATTTATAATTTTATATTTCTAAAGTAGTTAGAAATAATTATTTTGATAAAATAATGGAAAATAATTACTGCGCATTATTTTGTTTGAGAATTATATCCATATCCAGAATAACAGTTACTGCAGTCATTAGGTCCAGTACAGGTTTGGCAATTAGCAATACAAGATCTGCACTACTATGTCATGTAAGTATTTTCAATCACGAAATTGTACTATCCCACTGCACAATTTTTTTAGCAGTACTGTAGGGCGCTATTGTTTGGATTCACCATCTGAGTGTATCCACTCATGCATTAAGTACAACTTTATTTATTTTAGCTACAATTAGAACATCCTTCAACACATGTTAGTTTCTAAAGTAAAGAATATATTTAATTAACGAATCAAAATAGGTTTGAAATTTTTAAATTAGGAAAATAATTTTATTAAAAACAATAAAAGTTATTAAAAATAGAATTTTATTTCATGATAAAAAATATATCTAGTTTATGACTATTTTTAATCTAATTTCAAAAAATCTTAAATTCAAATAACTTAAAATTAAATTCAATAAAAAAAGTAACATTACAATACATAATTTTTATTGAGAATCAAAATAGTATCCAGTAATACATTAGCTGCATTGATTTTGATCAGTACAGATTAAGCAATTGCTAATACAATTTTAACAATTTTACGTAAGAGGATTTTAACCAATAAATTTAGTATATTATCCATTTGGGCAAATTCTATTGCAAATTTATTAATTCTATATAAAGTAACTAGAAATCATGTAATTAAATCCACTCAAGCAAGAATTTTCTTAGCAGTTTTAACCATCAAGGCAATAATAGCACCCTTCTTGACACTTTTATTTTAACAAAAAGTTAGAAATTAAAAAGATTTGAATTTTAAAAATTGCAGAAAATAAATTTATTAATATAAAATTAGGAAGGTGGAAAGGCTGAATATCTATTTAAGAATAACCTAAAGTAATACCACTACTCATTAGAAAAAGCAAATATTAATACCAATTTTTTTTTTCTAAAATCGAATTAAAATATATAAAACATTTTAAAGAAGTTTGCTGTAAATAACTAAACAAATTTAATGATCAACTTTTGATAATTAGAGTAAATAATTATTTCACTAATTTAGATAGTTATATTTTATTTTTAAAAAATATCTTTTGAATTCAATTAAATTTCTAAAATACCTGAATCAATTAAAGCGTTATTTCAAATTTATAAATATAAGCCATAGCAACGCCAGAAATGTTAATATCAGCTTTGTTTTATTAGTTTCTAAAAGTTATACTACCTTAATATTTAAAATAACGTGAATTTTGTGGTGCGTCATGACAATTTTGAATATCATCACTAAAATCTCTTGGAATTACTTCGCCATCAACTTTAGTTTCAATCTTTGGTTGATTTGATTATGGTGTATTCATTTATATTTGGTAATAAATTCCTTTAAAAGAAGGACTTTTTAATAAAATAAATAAAATAGTATTTTTTTCAAGTAAAAAAAGAAATACACTTTCTAATTCTTGATATTAACTGTTATTCCATTAAAATTTACAACTGTTTGAATGTTGCATATATTCTAAGGGTTTCCTAAAAGGTTAGTATTAATAACATTATGATCATATTGCCCAGTAACTAAGTTCCAAGTTTATGCTGAAATCAAACTTATTAGCAAAAGCAGATCTTATAAATTAAAAATAAATTTATTAAAAATAGATAGGATATTTTATTTACAAAAAAACTTATAAAGCAGATTGCCTAATTTGATGTATTCCTTTATTAACATTTAGTTTTTTTTGATTTTAATTTTTTTAATTAATAAATAATATATATTTAAAGCTGAATATGCTTCAGATTTATAGTTCCCTCTTTAAGGCGCAAAATAAATAAACAAGTAAATTTCTTTTATAAGACAACTAAATATTGATTTAATCCCCATCCTCTAAATATCTTAAGTCCTAAAACAATATAGATTGATAATCTCAAAAAATAATTGATTTTTATTATTCTTAACTTTTAACCATATGAGCCTTTGCTAATGCTTACAGTCCTGAGCAGAGGCTAAATAACTATAAAAATCATATTTATTTATTCAAATAAATATTCCTAAATTTATAAAAGAGCAAGTTCTCATTTTTAAATTAAAGATAAATTAAACTATTGAAATTATATCCCTTGTACATTAAATATTTTTTAGTAGGAATCAAAACTCATTATTGTATTGCTCAATATATTAATTAACAGATGAATCAATTTAATTAATACGTCACAAATGTGTTTTTCCTCAATAAATAACTAAAATTATGAATTGAAATTCTTTCTTTTATTTTGCTTCGAATTTCTTGACTCAATCCTCCTATATGTAAACTTGACAGATTTATAACATAAAAGAAAATATATCAGTTTGTTTTTACAATTTATTATTAAGTTAATAATCTTCACTTTTATATTTGGAATATAAAACATTATATTAACTAATTGAAAAAAAAATGTTTATTTATGTCAATTTTTTGTAAAAGTTTTGACTTTAAAATTATTTATATTAATTCTAAGTTCCTTACTTATGAATAAATTAAAGAAACCTCATTTATAAGTACTAATATTAATAAATTGTTAAAAGAATCTACCTGTTTCCAACTCAATAAACATACATTAAATAATAATATTCCCTTTTTTAACTTATAATTTTGCTGCTGAGATCATAAAAATTGAGTTATTCGAGAAAAGAAAATAATAATGGTTTATTTTGACTTTTTAGACAATAAAATTTAAAAGTTTTTTTAAAAAAATGATTATGAAATTTATACATCATATTCTACATTTACTTAGCTTCATTTTGTTTGAAGTCTGAAACTGATAGCCATAATAACTTTTAAAATATTTTGAGTTTAATGAATTTAATAAATACTCTAACCTTTATAATCACAAATTATGAATTCATGCACTACCTCTTTAAAACGCTCTTCTACCACTAAACACTAATGATGAAGCCTGTTAACAATATAAAACTTTTTTCTTCTTGATTAAAGTTTTTATCATAAATGAAATATAAATATTCAAAAGTAAAAACTGTTTCGCAACATAAATGGATTATAAGCCTTTTATCAATAATAATAAAGAAAATCTAAATTAAATTAAATTGAATAAATTAAAATTACATACATACATACATACATGCATACATTAAAATAATATATATGCATTCAAAGAAATTTCTTAGAAATTAATATTAGTTTAAGATTATAGTTGAATATCAATTTTATTGATATATTTAATATGAAAATTGATATTTTCAATTAATTTTTTTACCTTTTTCCTTTAATTTGTTTAAGTTTTTTTGAATAATTTTCCTTCTTCTATTTATTAAAAGATTCTAGCTTAGAAATCCAATCATTTTTTCTTTTATTTTTGGTTAGAGAATTTATAATCGGAGGATTATTTGATCAGCAGGCACAAAAAAGAGATCATAATTTTTCTTCTACCAAATCTTTTACTTTAGAGGGCAGCATTTTTAGACTTTTTAAAAAACTTTTATTGTCAGTATACTAAAAACCTCAGGGCCAAAAAATTATTTTAAAAAAAATTGAAAATTGCATGCCCTCGTTACATACATATATATATACTTTTCCCTTGTAAAAATGACCACTGCTGAAAAAGTAGGATTCAGGCATGCTAAAATCTTAATCTGAATAATTGAGATAGATCTTTATCTATATTTTAAAAATTCGTACAAAAAGCATGTAAAACATAAAAATACTTAGAAAACTTAAAAAAAAATGGCAACCGCTTTTGTAGAGTAAAAATGATATTGACTAAAGCTATCACTAATGGAAGATGGAAGAGAGAATATAAGATTTGAATTTACTAAGAAATTTCATTAAGAAAAATGATTGCAATTAAATAAGCTTATATATAGGTATTATAAAGAGCATATTATTTATCCTAGACTTATTTCTACTAAATATATTATATTAGTGAAGAGAAAGCAAATCCTCTCTAAAAAAGATTAGTACTTGTTTTATTGATGATACCTGCTGATGCGGTATTTACAAAGAATAGCCTGATAAGCAACTGTGTAGATAAAAGCATTCATGTAACTTTGTAACTTGACTCAATTTATGATAAAATATATATTATAAATCTTAGGATAGAATTAAAGCCATTTATCTAATTATCTATTTTAGTTTAATTAGTGCAGCTTTTTGGAACAGTCGTCTTGATGCTATCTATACCCAAACATCCATAAGTGAAAATCTCAATTTTAGATTAGATGCTTTCATTATTGCTTAGAGTTGAAGTGTGTTTTGAGACTTTTGAAAAGTCCAAGCAATAGAAACCTTAAAGATTAGGTTTTATACATTAAGTAACATCAAGCTGAAGGAATTAATTAATATTTAGAGAAATGTTATAAAAACAAGCAATATAAACTAAAAATATTTTGTCTTTTGAGTTAATTTAAGGGCCATTAACAGTTTAAAATCTGAATACAACTAAATCTTTTGTTAAAGGCGTATCAAACCTATCATAAGTCATAAAATTGTAAATCTGAAGCAGGTTCTATCTGATTGTAGAGTATTACTTAATAATATAAATGAAAAATGAAAGCGTAGATATGACAAAAATTAGAGTAAGGATTGTACCAAATATAGTTAGTAACTTTGTTTCTTTATTAACAAACCATATATGCTAAAATTAAATTATGAAGAAAATAAATCCAATTTTTAATTTTAATTTTTTGTTTAAAACCTTTATAGTATGAATAAACAACTAGTATTTTCATGTTTTTTTCATGATTATAAATTCAAAACAAATATTTGAAGTACTTTATTAGAATATGAACTCATTAATATAAAAATTATGCTTGAAGATTTGATTTCATCCAGTAAAAAAGGATTTTAGAAGAGAATATAAAATAAAAATGAGCTTTTAAAACTTAAAAATAGCAAAATGTTATTGGTATTTGAAAAATATTCTTATCATTAATATATTAAATTATCAAAAAATATTTTATTTAAATCTAAAATATTTATTTAAAAAACTCCTTTTTGCATATTATCCCTTGGAGTTATTGATAAATAAATCTAAATTAATAAATTTAAACTACTTAAAATATTTTTTATTTACTTTGGATTTAAAGAAAATAAAAAAAAAAACTATTCAAAGTTAATTTAAAAATGATTTTAGTTATAAAAGTTTTTGATAAATAATAAATTATTTATATTAAACCCGTCTAGCTCAGTCGGTAGAGTGCCAGCCTTTTAAGCTGGTGGTCGAGGGTTCGAGCCCCTAGGTAGGTGAAATTTTATTTAAAAATGAATAAATTGTTTTTAGTTAATAATTATTTTATAATAGCTATTATTTTTAAATAGATTTAAAAAATCCATTTTTTTCATTTTTATTAATTTTTAATTTATCATTTTATTATATTTATCAATTTATTAGTTTCCAAAATTTTATTATTAAGATATAATTGCGTTTTCTTTGTAATTTTTTAATGTATTTTTTATTTTTCTCATTATTTTATTGATACAATATTACAAAATTTATCTTGAAATAATAATTGAATTGAATACCATAGTTTCTTAATCCTCATTATTCGAGTGAAAAATAGAAAAAAGGTAATATATAAAAAATCAATTTTGTTGATTTAATAAAATTTTTATATTTTTGGGTCTTTTTTAAAAAATATGAATACAATAAGGATTTAGTAATTTTATTATTTTAAAAGTTATTTATTTTATTATTTATTTTTTTTCTGATTTATTCTTTTTTTTGTTAGTTTGTTTTCAAATTTATTTTACTTTATTGTTTTACAAATTTTATTTTAATTTTGTTTTATCTTAATTTATAAAATTAAAAAATTAATAAAAGTAAGTAGAGCTTTTTTTTAGATTATAAATTATTATTAGAAATAAATTCATAACTAAAAAGTTTGGCATTTATATAATTTAATAAGATTTAATATAATACTAAAAGTTTCAAATTATTTGATCATTTTTAGAGAAACCAGAGAGTTTGCTTATGATGATTTAATTTATTTAAGTAAATTTAATTTTTTTATTTTTTATAAATAATTTATTTACTTACAAAAATATGAATGATATTTAATAATATAAAATCAATAATAAAATCTATCTATCTATCTATATTTTAGGTTAAAAACTTTTCCAAAATATTATATAATAAAATATATAATACAATTCAAACATTTTATATTTATTCATTCTTTTTAACCATTTGTTTATCATTTGAAATGAAAGACAACTAATCTTTTTGATTTAAGAAACTTGCTTTTTACCTTGAGTCCTAATGATTCATTCATTGAGCTAAACATTTTATAATAAATTTGTGTAAATTTTAAAATAAATATCAAAATAGAATAAACTTTTAAATTAAAAATTATTCTTTAAATTAATACATAAAATAATTTTAGTGGAATAAAAAAGATAAAAAAATAAAATAAATAAAGTTATCAAATATATTCAAAGAGCTTTTTTGTGTTATATTCATTTTTATAGTTTAAAATATCATATTAGAAGGGAAAAATGAAGAAAAAATATGAAATAATAAGAAATTAATTAAAAAAAAAAAGTAAATTGAAATTGATAAATGAAATTATGTATATGGATATTTAAATGTATTTAAAATAAAAATAATTTAAAAAATATAATATAAAAAGAGTACGATAACGATGCTGTGACAAAATTGTTAGATAATTTTAAAAATATTTTTTTAGAAAACATCTTATATGAATTTAAGAAACTAATGTGAAATTAAAATTTAATTAATTAATTCTATTATTTATATTTATACATATTTTGTTTAGCTTTTTTTTTCTGTGTCAAGTATTAAAAACAATAATTATTAATTGCAACTAAATTTTTAATTAAATAATTTTCAATTTTATTATTTTTTATTTTCTTTCTATATTTATAACACAGACACAAGAAAGCATTTATTAAAGATTCGATAATAAAAATGGCTTCTAAAAAGAAGAATGCTATCTTAAAAAAATATAAGTTTATTGTTTTATATCAATTAGCTAACCTGAATATTTTTAATTAAGAAAATACTCAAATATTGATAAAAAAAAATAATTTTTTTTAATATTAACAAATTAATGTAATAGGGAAAAGAGGATATTCCTTATCAAAAATTTAAAATATTATTTTAATTTTTTAAATAAATTTTAAGCATTTTACTTATTTTATTTCTTACTTTATTAAATTTTTTAACACTGTTCAAACAGTAAATGTAAGATTTAATTATGAAAATTATTTAAATTAAAAGTTTCTGAAAAGAAAATAAATAAAATTTTAGAAATTTAAAGATAATGATAATATAAATTTGATTAGATTTAAAATAAACAATACATAATATAAAACAATAACAATAAAATTTAATTCTATTTATTTCAGATAGTTAAGCTTGACACAACTTTGCTTAAACCGAAAATAGTATATAATTTATAGAATATTTTCCTCTATTATAAATTTTTCAATGTAATAATCTTAAGAAATGCCAAGATTGATTAAACAACGATAAAATCAATTCCTATAACTAGAAAGAATTAAACGTATTTTGAATTAGCATAACTTGGCTCTTCGTTACTTATAACAGCTAAAATTACGTAATAATAAAATAATAATAAACATACCATAAAAAATGTAGATAATTTTTGACCTATTCTTGTTATTTTATGCACTAATTCTATAAAGAAAACTCCTACTTCTACTATTATTGCGCTAACTATTGAAATTACTATTTTTTAAATTACATTGTAACTTTCATCAAATACTGTTGACAGACATAAAGAGTGGACTACCCTCAAGTAAATAATATTGAATCTTATTGGTCTTGAAAGAGATGGCTCATATGTATATATTGTATTAAAGTATGCGTGAAACACTTTAAATTATATTAAAAGTGATAATTTTTTAAGATGTTCAATAGTTTAAATTTCATCTTCCTTTAATTTAATATCTTCATTTATTAAATTAATTTTGCTGCTCTAATCTTAAAATGTACTTACAGTTGTCTTATTTGAATTTATTAATTTGTCTTATTATACTTCTTAAAAAGCTATTAATTAACCTTAATTTAGCTTTTCATCATAAATTTGTGGTTACTTTAACTCTTAAATCTACTCTGATTAGACTTATTCCTAAATTTAAAGTGGTTAATTATTAAGATTTTTCAGCTAATTTGGTTACTCGGTTGATATTTAATTGTCTAATTTTAAAATCTCGATTTAGTTTGATTCAATTTTTTCATTTTTTAAAATTGTTAAAGTATTTAAAAATTTTTGTTTTTTTCTTCTTGCTTGACTATTAGAATTTATGAAAAAATTCTAATTTTAATTGTTATTTTACTATATAACACCATTTAATTCTTAGATACTTTAGTATTGCAAACTTGGAGTCTAATTTTTTTAACTAATAGGAGGATTTTCTTATTCAGATGCAGCCATTGGCATAATCTATGAGATAGTAGTTTTGCTAAATTTTTTGTCTAGAATTGTTCCATATTTATATAAACCCAATTATAATAAAGTTATAGTAAAAATAGTCCAAACAAGAGCATATTAATAAAATATATCAAAATTAGTTAATTTATTAAATCCTTATGAACTAAAAGCTGTTTTTAAATTTTTATTAATAAGCAATGATTCTAGATCATCAATCACAGTTGTAGGACTTGTGCTTTTGCAGTAGCAATAGTATTTATTATTGTTAGTTAAATAGGTACATCCATTAGAAGACCAAGCTTATGATTATTGCATTTAAAGGCATGTTTAATTATTATTAGAGGGTTAAAGGTCTTAAAATTTAAAAATAAAAAGTTTTTATTGATTATCCTATTAATTTTCATTAATTAATTTTCTATTGCTAAGTATATCTCTCGCTTGTTCAAAGTTAGAACCTTATTGATATAATAATCTATTTGAGCTTGCATTTACTAAGTCTAATGAATATTTTATTACTGGATTCATAGTAATTGCTATGCTTGAGTCTACTTATTTTAATTCTTAAATATATTTCTAGAATTCAGATGTTTGTTGGAAGGGATTTCTAGAATAAGTAGTCTAACCTAAATAATAGACGTCTGCTGCTAGTGAATCCTAATAATCATTAATAATATATTTAAGGTTTTTTGAAGTAATTTATGAGCAATCAAGTGATATTAAATTTCCTTATAGCTATACTCCTCCTTAATTAGGTAGAGTTGCTTTACTTAGGTAACTGCATATTTAGTCTGATATATTCATTTGTTGAGATATCAAATTATTTTAAAGAGTTTAAGTAGTCGAATTTAATACTTTAAAAGAGTCTACTACATTTTGAAGAAAAACATTATTGTTATTTATAAACATATTATCCTAACTAATTAAAGATTATTAGTTTTATAGAATTCCATTAAGGAAGCTTAGAATAGGGATGATCTAAGATTCTTATTAAATAGTTAAAGATTGTTGTAGTTTGGCAATTACTTTGTTTGCATATGTTGATAGTAAAGATGAATTAGGTAGAAAATTGACTTAGTTTATTATTAATTAAATGAGCTAAGATTTTTTAGTTTTAACTGATTCAAGGTTATAAACTGGGTAGTTCTTAGATATTTCTTCTCCTATCACACATAGGTTTAAAATAATTTAGGAAATTGTTTAGTCACTATTAATTTGTAAAGCTTAGTCAATAATACTGTTTATTTAAATTTCGTTTTGAGCAAATGGTTATATGTTTACCTATACAGTTGTATTGTAAACAGCTAAAAAATTATCAATAGCCTAACCCATTAATATTAAATTCCCTGAAGGGAGTACAGTATAAAATTCGTTTTGTAAGCTTTAATCCATTATTTACCTTCTTAGGATGTAATTTGGGGATATCTATTCTTACTAATAATCAGTATCACTAAGGTAGTAAAAGAATTAATAAGATATAGGTGAATTAGCTGAGGTGCAACCAGACATTTTTATTTAAAAAATTGTTTATAGAGCTTATCCACTAGGAGTGTTTACAGATAGTACACAATTTTTGGGTGGTAAATTTATATTAAAATTAGTAATACTTAAACTAGGCATAATGTAATAAGGATTGTATGCACTGAATCTGACTTATACAATAGGGTTTGATGGAAGAACATTTACGAAATAATCCCAAATTCTAAACCTCACTTTATAATAATCAAATTTTATAGCTCCTACTACCATATTATTATAAAGTATTGCACCAGCATAGCTTAGCAAGTCAGATGAAACATTACTTCCATATATGAGAGTTGCATCAATATCTTAGTTAATGTTGACTTATATCAACTAAGATAGATCCTTAAAGTTAGCAATTAAAATAGGAATATCAGTTTCTGATAAGATGACCATAGTTGATTAAGATTACTAACGGGAATCTTTGGTTCCTGTAAAAGTAAACAAAAGAGATTAATATGGGCTAAAAGTAGAACCTGGTATCGAAATACTAGGAACATTTTGCTGCAAAATAATTGGGTGATTATTATAGTCATAGCACTTATTATCATTTTGATTAGAGGTAAGGGAAACGCAATCCCACTTTAAATTAATTTGTTAATCTTAGTTTGGGTCTTCAAGCTCAAAGTCTCTTGCTAATCCAGTTAAATTTAAGGGCTGTTTGAAACCAAACACTCCTTTTTATCCACCTACAATCTATATAAATAAATTAGATATGTTAGGTGTAATAGTTTAAGATTTTAAATTAGTAATTGATGAATCACTGACTAGAGAGGCATTTACCTTTATTATTATATTTTTAAACAATTTGATAAATATTTAAATTTTAAAATTTAGTTTACGTTTAAATCAAAAATAGTTTAAGGAGGAATAGAATATTTTTTGACTAAAATTTATGTTTAATTATATTTAAATTGTGATAGGTTTTAATTCAGCTTTGGCACACTTTTAGAGTTTATCTATATGTTAAGAGGTTCGTTAGTAATTTTTGGTCCACTCTAATCACATATTTGCACATAGAAAGAGACATAAATTTGTAAATCCATATATCTATTTTTAAAATATTTTTTTTTATTT
>NW_002475988.1:0-2081 GCF_000189635.1 Tetrahymena thermophila SB210
AAAAAATTGATAATAAATTTAAAATTAATTAATACAATTATTTATTTTAATATTAAATATTGAAGATAATTTGCTTTATATCTGCAAATTTAGCTTTTTTGTTGTGAATTTTTGAAGTTTTTATACAATTCATTCTAATTTAATATCTTACTTAAATTAAAAAATAGAATTCTATTTCGCTTTGCTTTGAAAACTGTGAGAAAATCATGTAGCTATTCAATCGAAATTTAGGATTTGGAAGCAAATAATTTTTTTTTTTTAATTTAAAAATTCAATAAAAAATTCTATATTATAAAATTTTTATTTTAATATATGTTAAGTAAATATTTAAAATCACTCAATAATATGGCCAATGAGGAAAACTAAATAAATTTTTACTTTAAAGAATGAAATTTTTTCTTTTTTCTTCATTTATCTAAATTTTTTCTTCCATTAATTCTTACTACTCTGAAAAACTGCAAATAAATTTGATATTAGTCAATTAGGTACTTCGAAAATCAAAAAATATTTTTTATGATTTTTAATAAAGTTTTTGAAGACTAACATTCAAAAAATAAAAATACTGTTGTTAGCAATAATAAAAATTTTTTAATATTTAAATAATTTTTTATTTACTGGGATAAAAATAAACTTTATTATTATAATTCTACTATATTGAAGCAAAAACTTAAATAACAGATAAAATTTAAGTTATGTTAATGTAATTTTTATTTTTTATAACATAAATAATAATATATTTATACATTTTTGATTAAATTTCATACTCATATTTATAATTTAAGTCACAGATTTTTTTAATTGTACAAATGAATAAATTTTTTTCAGTTTAAATTAAAATGAACTAAAAAAATAATTTTGCACACTCCCTATCAAATTATAAATGATAAATTCAAATTTCTTTCTTTTGAAACTAAATCTTAATTATCTCTTTCATTTAAAATATTTTAAATTTTAAAAATGAAAATAACTTTTTTGCAGAATTAATAGAAATAAAAAATAGTTAATATCCAAATGTTACTAAAAAATTTCCAACCAAATTTAAAGTCAAAAGCTTAAAAAACTTTAGTTTCTCTTTTTTTTGATTGAAATTAATATTTTTTTTTTTTTAAATTTAAAATGTTTTGCACTTTTTTTCACTAATTTAAAAATTATTTCTAAAAATTTCAACAAAAAAAAACATTAAATTTAAGTTATTTAAAGCATGATTTTATAAAGTAATTTTTACAAATTTTAAAAATAAATAATTTTTAGTTTAAAAAATAGAAAATGAAATAAACTGTAATTTAATTTTTAATAAGGTATATTTATTTTTTAGAATCTAAAATAAATAATTATTATTGACAAAAAGGAAAATAAAGAGTTTAAAATAATTTAAAAATTTTATACAAAATTTATTTATAAATTTTACATAAAATAAATTCAATTAATTTTAAAAGTAATTAAGTTTTATTTAATAATATTTCAATATTTCTTTTTAAACTATATTTTATCTATCAATCTATTCCTTGTTAATAATTAAATTTTTAGTTTACATAAAATGCCTAAATTATTTTTAAAAACGTTAAATAAAATGCGTTAAGCATACTGAACCAGTTTCGAATAATATCTTATCATTTTATTATATATTATAGCTGTAAAAAATTTAATTTATAACTTTATTATAAACAGCTTTATTATAAGCTGGGCATAGATGGATTAATGTCCTGTGTCTTGTGTTATTTGCCAAGCCAATAAAAATTGTATTTAATGCTATCCAGGATATTTTTTAACCTAACCAATTCCTTTGAGTGTATGTGTAAAAGTTTGTCCCACTGGTTATTTTGGAAATACTAGTACAAATACCTGCTAGGCATGCCATAATTCTTGTTAAACTTGTTTTGGAGCTGCATTTAATTAGTGCTTAACATGCGACTTAAGTATTTATACTTTTGTTCCATAAAGAGGAACTTGTGAATGCTTAGAAAATCACTTTTACTCTCCAGGGTTAGGATGCATACCTTGTGATAAGAGTTGTGAAAATTGTGATAATACCACTTCTTGTTTATCATGCAAAATAGGCTATTTTTAAACTACCTCTCCTC
>NW_002475987.1:0-4309 GCF_000189635.1 Tetrahymena thermophila SB210
TAGAAATAATATTTCTAAAATTTTTTTATGAATTTGCAATAAAAAGAAATGTAATTTATTAACAAAAAAAAAACATAAAAACCAAAATGCCTCTTATTTATTGAATACCATTCCCATATTATTAATAAAAATATTTTAGATTTTAATATTCAAATTTGAAATATTCTTCTTCAAATAATTCAAACCTTATTTATTTTTTCTTAATTTAATTTAAAAATAGCTGATTTTAAATTTGAGTTCAGATAGTAAGATTGCTGCCATCCAAAATATATCAGTTAATATTTAAATCACAGATTTATATTTGCAAATTATCGGAGGCTCTACTCTTAATTTAGGATATCAAAATAAAACGGTCTTAAGTACAGATTCGAGGGATTATGAAATTTAAGATCAAAATTCCCCTTCAAATATAAACTTTAGTTGGAAGTGTACTAGTCTAATCTCTAATGACCTTATTTGCTATGATTACTAGAATAAGTAGATCTAATTGTAGCAAGGAATTAGTAGTATTACATTTCCTGGTAAAACTTTCTAGCCATACACAATAATTTAGTTAACTGTTGTTGGATAAAAAGATTCTAGGAAATCAAATTTCACTACTACTTGTATATTCACAGAATTAGATATTCCTCCACTAAATATTGTATAAACTGCAACGAGCATAAAGAAAAAAATTAATTTGAATGATGATCTTAATTTTTAAATAATTTATGGTGAGAATGTTTCGTCAGATTATTTGTCTTATGCAGGAGCTATATTATATGATAATAATCCAGTTGCAGCTATCAGATTTGATTATTTTCAAATTAGATTCAGAATTTGGAACTATTTTTAAAAAATAGATCCCTTAAGGCCAACACTTTAAATAAGATTTTCTGTGTATAATCCATTATTTGTTATGCCAAGCTCATCAATAATTAACATCTAAATTAATATTCCCCCTCAGAATTGCGTTTTAAATATAAATCCCTTATAAGGTATAGCCCTCGAGACTATCTTCTAAATTTAATTCTTGAATTGTAAAGACGAAGATCTTCCTCTTACTTACTAGTTCTTCTACTACAACAATGCAGATGATGCTGATCAAGAATTAGTTTCTCCATGGAATATATTAAGAAGATAAATATAAGATTAAACTATAAACAACTCAATTTAAACAATACTACCTACAGGAAATCTAGTTGTTATGGTGCAAGTTATGGATTCTTACCTAGGAGTATATAATACCTCTTCTATAATATAGGTTCAAGCTTAGAATAAATCAGCTGATGAATATTATAAACTTGTAAATCAACTCACTTCATAAGCTTTATAGAATAATTAAGTCACTAACTAACTAGTGACTTTAAGCATAATAGCAGAAGATATCAGTAAAAACAATTAACTTTCATAACAATTTAATGATTTGGTTAGTCTACTGATTTAAAATTTATAGCAATTGTCTTTCTAAATACCTAAATTATCCCTTTTATCTACATTTGCGAACAAGGTAACTGCTTAGTTATCCTAACTACTATTTAACTCATCTTAATAAAACAATGTTGCTGCATAGAAAAACCAAATATTTGATTAGCTGTAAACAATACTCCAAAATACTAATTCAAGCATTCAAAGTAGTAATCTTAGTCATTTACAATAAAATAACGATATTCAAATTCAAAATGTAGTAGATTCTTTTAAAATTTTAAACTCAAGTGTTACCTTGCATACTAATAACTCATAGGAAGATATTTAATCCTACGATAAAATATCAAGTTAGATTGGAAATCTGCTTAATAATATAAGTTTACCAAACTAAGGACAAATTACACTAAATGGTCACTTTTCAACTCTTTTGTCAGATAAAGTAACATAGAAAAACTTATTCAAATATGTTCTAACTGTAGATGACAACAATTAAGTAAATTAAACTAGCATATTTAGTATCTCAAGAAATAATTATAAACAAAATATTTATCAAAATACTTCAGAATTTTAAGCATACACATAGCAATTCAAAAATATTAGTTAAAATTTCACTTACTCTATGAATGAAGTAATATCACCATAGATTTATAATTCTTCTTCTTAAGTAACCTTAAACCAGTCTACTATTGTCTACTAGTTCAATAATACAAATTCTAGTAAATTATATAATATGACATGCCTCTAATAAAATAATCTTTCATGGAGCAAATAAAATTGTAATATAAATAAAATTACTTAAAATAATTACATTTGCTTGTGTGGATCCTAAAAACCAACAACTATCATTGAAGATATTGATGACTTGTTCTTAAAAAATAAAAATCTGTAGACAGCATTTGGAGAATAGGGGCTATTAAATATAGCAAGCTTTGACAACTTTTATATGTATGTAGTATTTTGGCTATTGTTAAGTTTTACATTTATACAAATTTTTTTATTTATCATTGGAAAATTCTTAGACAAATACTCAGTAAAATTACGATACTAAAAAGTTCATAATCAAGAACTAAATAACTAATAGTAAAATGAATAATTATAAGAATAAACATAACAATAATAATAATAATAATAATAAATTGATGAAAATAACTAAAATATTTGTGAAAGTTCTTAAATGATAAATAAAGATGTTATATTGCATCACTCTCCTTTTACTGATTAATTTAAAAGTAATTAAAATATCTAACCAGAAATTGAGTAAAATCAATAGGTTTTATCACCTTTTGATTAAAATATAGGTAATAGAAAAAGAAAAAAAAAAAAATTCCTAAAGTTACAGACATAACAAACCCAAAAAAACTTAAATCTATTTTAAGAATAAAATATTGAAACGAACTAAGAGAAAGTCGAATCCAATTAAATACAAATAATTAAATAATAATCAAGTTCTAATAGTGTTGAAAAAATAAAAACTCAAGCATGCTCATAAAGCTAGATAAAATAAGTTTTAGATGAAGAGGAAATTTAATAAATTAATGTTTATTTGTAACTTCCTAAAACAAAAAAAATAGCCATTTTTCATTAATTTTTTAGTATTTTTTACATTTTTGATGACAACCTTCAACGTCCATTAAGATTCACTCTGCTTTACTTAAAAACAATACACACATTAGTTATTTCAATACTATTTTAAGGTTATAATATGCTCATATAGCAGGTACTAATAGCAATAATTAATAGCTCATTGATGAAGATCGCTTTTTTTGGAATTCTATTTACATTCAAAAAAGGTTCTATTGGTAAAACCATATCTTTAATTTTATAAATAATAATAAGCTTAGTCTATTACTATGTTATTTTAGCAGTATCTAGTGGCAAAACTCCAAGTGAATCGAATTAATTTATAATTCTATTTATAATAACATTTCTAACAGAAATGGTATTCATAGAGTTAATAAAGTCATTTTTTATGATCTTTTTGATTCAAAAATACATTAAAAGTAATAAATCCGAAAATATTTTTGGTAAATTATATAATTTGTTTGATTTAAAATAAACAATACTTAATATAGATGTTTGAGTCATATTTGCTTTTTATATTTTTTGTTTTTCATTTCAAAATATCGCCTTTTAAAATTATAATTATTTTTTTGAATTAAGTCTATTTTTAATTTAAAATAATTAATTATTGTTAAGTTTTTAATTTTAAAATCTTGATTACTAATGTTTTTTGTGATAAAAATTGATAATTTTTTTTAGGTCAAAACTAAAGAATATGCTATCGATTAAAATCGATATTTATCATTTTTGTAAAAATAAATTATGACAGAAAACTCCAAGAAAAAATTAAATTTTGGTAACTAGTATATTACCCACAATTATATATAAATAAATTGGTATACGTATAATAATAATGTATAAGTAATTATATATAGGGCCCCTATCCCGAGTGCATGTAACCATGTGCGAGTATGTATGTATGTATGTATAGCCAATTTAATTGTCACTTTTTAAATATTGAAGAAAAAATATAAAATTAATTAGTAATTTAGATGGAAAAAATGAAGAAAAAATAATAAATAAAAAGAAATTAATAAATTATAAAAGCAAATGTTGAAAATAAAAAATGATTTAAATTAAGAAAGATAGTAGAAAAAACAACAAAAATACAATAAAAAAGAAAAAGAATAGTAAATCAAATTATAAGCTAATAAACACATTAAAAAAGCTAAATTGTTTTAAATTCATTTTTATAGTTAAAAATATCACTATTCAAAACAAATAAAATGTTTTTACTAAAGATAAAGTGTCAAATTTGAGATTTTAGGGCAATTTTTTAAACCAGAGCATAAGCCTAATGCACCTTAATCGCCAATTTTATTTTCACTTTTTAAATATTGAA